>NC_028358.1:30983224-30984996 GCF_000741045.1 Vigna radiata var. radiata
CGCCAGGAATCCGAGCTGGGCGCGAATTTTCGCTGATATGTCAAAATGGGTTATTTAAACATGGGTCTCGCGATTTTTGGGAGACTTCTCCTCCTACACTTCATTATTTACCTATAGAGATTGGGAGAGGCCCTTGGAGGCTATTTTGGGTGTTGGGAAGCTCTCCCACTCCTCCTTGGGTCTTCAAGCTTCATCAATGGTGATTTTGTCCCTTTTAGGTTGAGGAAGAAGATGGGTCACAAATTGGAGATGGAGATGCGAAGGGGAGGCGCAAATGGAGCATGGAGCAGCTGCCAAGAACCTTGGGAAAGGCTTTGCATCTTCTCTTTGGTTCCAATTTCTTCCCTATCTCTTCAATTTGTAGAACCCTAACTTCTCCTCCATGGAGGGCTTTTCCTATTTGTTGAGATTAGTTGTAAAACATGGAATTCTTATGTATTTTGTGATGCTAATGATATATGCTTTTCCAATTCATGTTAGTATTTGATTTCTATGCTTAATGCTTGTTGTGGCTTGATCACCCATGGCATGAATTATGGTTCTTGAAGTATTGAGAAATATGATTGAACCTAGAATTGAAATTGAATACTTATTGGATGGAATTGAGATGTTTGTGAATGCATGAGAATAAAATGGATGAATTCTAGTCTTGACAAATTGTAAATACAGTGTGTTAAATTCCTTGCACACCAATTGTTTGATAAAATACCAAAAAGAGTTTCTTGTGTTGTTTTTGTGCACTTTGATGTATAATTGAGTTATAAAAGGAAGAATTGTCATGTGTTGCACAAGTCCCTTGGGAGAGAACGATATTTATCACTTGCTACGCTATGACCAGTGCACTTGCCGTTGGTTTTGCAGCCAACAACAACCAAACCCAGTTTTGGGTTTTTCTCCTTCTTTGTTCATTCTTTCTCTCGAACAAAATTGAGGCTCTTCATCTCACACAGATTAGGGGAGCACGAGCATCCACCTTCGTCTTCTCTTTTCTTTCTTTTCGTTCGGAAACTTCTCCTTCCTCAAATCATTTTTGGCCTTGCTTCGTTTCACAAGCTGGAGGCTTTGTTTTCTCTTATTTCTTCCTTGGGTTCTGGTGCAATGGTTGTAGGGAGGAAGGGCTCGAGTTCGTTGAACCAGGCGCGACAAAGGTGCAATGAGGGCGTTCTCGTAGCGGTGGGAATCGCGGAAGCCTCTTGGTTCAAAGCTCACGATGGGTGGAGTGCAGACAGTGTCGTGATGGCGGGCGCAAGCGACAGCGACGTGTTGCGATAGCTACCGGCACAGTAGCGGAGTGCGTCTTGTTTTCGATGGAAATTTTTGGGTTTTTGGAATTTGAAAACCTTTGGGATTTTATGTCTTGGAATCTGATTCCTATAATTGAGTTTGAAATGAAGGATTTTTGGTTTCTTGATTGTCTCTTGATTATTTTTTTTGCCGTTTTGGATTTCTTTATTTTGCAGATTTGGGGTTTCACGTTGGTTGTTGTTGGCTAGCGGGTGGTGTCAATGGAGATGGTGGTGGATGCCGCCACAGGTAGAGCTGTCAAAACGGGTAACCCGGCTCGACCCGGCCCGGCCCACCACGGGTTGGTCACTTAGTGAGGCAACCCAACCCGGCTCATTTACTAGCGAGCCAGAAAATCTTGAACCCAGCCCGACCCACCACGGGTTGGTGGGTAAACGGGTTGGCTCACTAGCCCATTTAATTACATTTCTTTTTAAAATAAAAAATACAAACTTTCTGTAATTTAAATTTAAACAATTTTCACTCCC
>NC_028358.1:30987556-30989235 GCF_000741045.1 Vigna radiata var. radiata
TATTTTTTAGGGTTTCATAAATAAAATAATAAATTAAAAAAATAAAATTAGGTAGGTGGGCTGGTGGGCCAACCCGGCTCACCACGGGTTCAACCCGCATGAGCCGGATCTAAATGAGCCGGGTTGAAATCTGACCCGCATATAAGTGGGTTGTATTTTTCAAACCCAACCCGGCTCGAACCCGTGACGGGCCGGGTTGGCTCGCGGGTTGTGACCCATTTTGAGGCTCTAGCCACAGGGTCACTAGGCTGGTGAGGGCAACAAGACCTTGTCAATGAGATGTCTGATTATGAGACAAAGAGAATTAAAAATAATAAAATAAATTAATAAAAAGGAAATTGGAAATAACATGGTGTTATGATTACATTTAAGATTTTTAAATATGTGAATAAAATAAATTCAATTCAGTAGACTAAACTTTGCCACGTCAGTAAAAATTGATAATGTCACCCTGCCATGCACATTCAATTTTAACGTCGTCCATCCAATTTAACGACAAATCCTTGATTGATTAAATTTTTCATATTTAGAGACTTAATTGAGATATTTTACAAAATAAAAACCTAATTAAAAAAACCTTACATAAATAGAGATGTTCTAAATGATTAAACTAATAAATATTAACTTATTAAGTCATATTACACCTTACTAAATAATAAGGATATAATGTTTACAACTTTTTATAAAATTTAAATAAATTTAATGTTTTAAAACATAAGTGGATTACAAGTTTTTTTAAAGTTACATAAATATATAACTATCCATTTATCCAAAGTTTGGAACTTATAATCTTTTAGATGATCTACTGACAAATTAAATTGATGAAATTTGATGTACAATATAGACGAAAAGTACCTTTACCACTATTTACTCCTAAAATAGAGTAATGAAGACAATTTGAATGGTAATTGTAGAGAAATTTATAAATCACATATTTTCCCTGATCAATTAAAGGATTGGTCCCTTAATCAAAATAAAAATGATTAATTAATATTAGAAAGGTGTATCAATATTTAATATATACCAAAAACAAATATTTATAAGTTACATGATATTTTAATACGACAAGAAGAGAAAAAAATATAAGTATATAATAATGTAAGTAATATACATATATACATATAGGGGTTTGTTAACACGCGTACGCCTGTTTTTCAGTTGGTATGTTTTAACAATGTGTACCGGATTATAGTAGACAAAAATACCCTCATTTATCATGGATTCTAAGTTTAAGGTCAAGGATATTTAAATAATTTTCATTTTCAAAACTAAAAAAGAAAAAAAAAAAAACCCAAACCCTTACTCACCTCCCTCATTCCTCTCAACCTTTTCTCTTTCATTTCTCTCACTCCAACTTTTTCTGTCATTCCTATTGTCCTAATTGAAAAAAAAATATTCAGAAACTCTTGCGTAACCCTTCTCCTTTTCCCTTTACACAAAGTGTTTCTTTTTCCTTTCTCTATTAGTATGGGATACATGATGTACAACCTAGAATTGAAAGAATTATACTCCTAGGGAATTCTTCTATACCTATTTCTTTAATTTCCTTATGTCCCTTTTTTATCACTGAATCAATTTCTACATGCGTTTAGAATAAACTTTAACCACTGTGCAAGATAAAAAACAGTAAAATCATTTTTTACCTTTGAGATTTGGAAAGAGTAACATAAAATGACAAA
>NC_028358.1:30989560-31085212 GCF_000741045.1 Vigna radiata var. radiata
ATATATATATATATATATATATATATATATATATATATATATATATATATATATATATATTAATCATTTAGTTTACTTTTATCTAATGAATCTTGACTTAAATTCCTAAGATTTTTATGGGGTTCATATCCAAAAGTATCTTATTGAATGCACATTTTAAATTATATTTTTTTTATGCATTTTATACATTTTAAAAAATATGTTCATATCTAGAAATTTATTTTGCAATTCAAAATGTATTTAAAAAAATGTGGAGGTAATTTGTAGTTTTTTTATTACAATTTTAATAAGAATTTATGGATTTTAGGGGTTGCAGAAAAAAAAAATAGAGAGAGGTATAAGAAATAACAGCTGAAACCCGTTTTTAAGATGTATTCGGCCCAAAGTAAGCCCGAATTTGGGTATGAATCTATGAAGAAAAATAACCTCAACTATGACCTTACTTCTCATTTATTAATTCTTTTCAAATTTTGTATGAAATTTAAAATTTAGATCTGAAGATTTACTTCTTTTTTTTTTTGTAAAACTTAAAATCTCAATCTCCATCTTCTATATGTTTATATGATTGGAGATGCATGTACACAGTTTTTTAGTTTATGTTTTAATTATAATTTATATTATTAACTTAGACATTATTTTATTGTATACAAGAGATTCGTTTTAATTAGATATATAATTACAATGTAACATTTTAAATTTAAATATAATAATGATATTTACAATAATTAAATATAAAAGTAATATAATATTATCAATTTATTAAAATTGTTAACATATGTAATATTTATTTATATGTTAATTATTTTTTAATAATCTAAAATTTAATTATTTAGAATATTAATTAGTTTTCTATATATAATAATATCTTTTATCTTCTATTAAAACAAATAAGAAAATAAATATATTTATATTCAATTAGAATAAATAAAAATAAAATATATTTCTACAATAATTTTTAGCCAATAAAAATATTAAAAAAAATTATATATTTTTAGTAAAATTATATTTTAAATAAATTTTAAAATATTTATATTGTTGTTTGTGTGTTTTTGTCTGTTTATTATATAATTATCTATTAGAATTAATTAATATTTAAAATAATTGAAATTTATTTTGTTGATACGATTATATATAATATATATATATATATATATATATATATATTATAAAAGTAATAAACATTAATAAATTCATAACATTACTACATTTTTATGTTTAATCGTTACAAATATTATGGATTATAGCATGAATGTTATAAGTAAAAAACAATTAATAATTTTGTTTATATATTTAGACTCTGGATTCATTTTAAAGTTTGTAATAATTGAGTTATAATATTTATGAAATTACTCTTCCAATTGGTATTAATGTTTATATTTTTGTAAATTCTAGATGAGTAAAGATTTCTCAGAAGTATATTTAAGGTCAAAACTAATTTGATCTATCATTATAATAATTTTTTGTGTGCGCGTATGTGAACGTGTGTATGCGCGTATGTATGTGTGTGCATGTATGTGGGTGT
The DNA here is from genome assembly GCF_000741045.1 of Vigna radiata var. radiata. Classification (NCBI taxonomy): domain Eukaryota; kingdom Viridiplantae; phylum Streptophyta; class Magnoliopsida; order Fabales; family Fabaceae; genus Vigna; species Vigna radiata. Next base: position 30,991,083 of record NC_028358.1, read on the forward strand.
GTGCGTGTGTGTGGATGGGAGTGCGTGTGTAAGTGTGTGTGCGTGTTTGTGTGTGTGTATGCATGTGTGTGCGTGAGTGTGTGTGCGCATGTGTGTGTGTGTTTATATGCAATTTTCCTCTAAAATCAAAAACACTCTAAGATGTATTAGGTAAAGATGTCTTTAACATTCCAATGAGGTGTTGCCTAAAAAGACACTTTGAATGTGCATAAGACAATAATAAATACTACAATGAATACACAATAATTACCTTGTGAAAAATGCTATTTACAATGGTTTCATAAGCTTTTATGTGGTCAGACATAAGTTGTCTAGGTAGTTACCTTTCTTAAGTTGTTTAGGGTATTGTTATTCTATCTTATACCTTAATCTCCTTATTAGTTATGTTTGTTCTTCATTTGTGCTTTCAACAGAGTTATGGTATGCTACTGTCATGGCTGAGATGTCCATATTGATATGACTTTACCTTAAATTGCGAGAAATTGCAGCTGAAATGCTTCTGTCAACATGATGCTCTTCCATATTGGTGAGATGATTTTTGTCACCAATGGTACAATAATACATGGAAGTTTTCATATTTCACTTTTTTAATTTTGTATATATTTCATAAAATCACAATAATAAAGAAATATACCTTGATTAAGTGTGTAACCATTTTGCATCGGATTGACATTTTAATTACAATTTGAACCATAAAATTGAAATTAAATTATTGTAACAGAAAAAGAAAAAGTACGAGTAGTTCATCTTGTAAATTTTAGGATACAAGATATTTATGTTAATGTTTGATTAAGAAGATCTAATGAAGATCCCCACGAGACATTAAGATAACTAAGTTATCTAGATGTGATGGATCACTTCAAAATACTATAAAAGGAAGAAGAGATGGATTCAAGTTAATGAAAAGAAGAAACAACACAATGAATCATATAACATAATGTAGTAAAACATAACTGAAAAATGAAATAAAAGATAGAAAGACAAGAAAAAGGAATGGGAGACAAGGTGGTCACCTCACTCGAAGAACAAATCTACCCCGGATAAGTGATGGTACCACCAGTCGAACGAGTATATACTAACACCCATGTCCATATTCGCTTTCTTACTATTTCTATTAATTAATTATTATTTTTATAAAACAAATAAAAAATATGGTAAAGGAAACATGATATTATCAAATATTTAATATAATATCAAAGAAATGTATTCTTGTGTTTTTAATATCACATTTTTAGAAAGAAATTATAATTGTATGCATTTTAAATTATAATACCAAAAGAAATTTCATGATAATCAAAATATTTATTGAGTTTACAAATGTTAATAAAACAAAGTTGATAAAATTAAAAAATATTAAAAAAAATTATAAACAAAACAAGTATCCAAGTTTTAAAATATTTTAAATGTCTCTATTTCCTTTTTTTAAATTCTAATTGAAAATTTCTTTTATACGATAATAAAAATTATAACACACCACTTGAATCAAAACACACAAAGAACAAAGGTTAAACTAATAATGATTGAAATTAATCAGATGTTTCAATTGTTAAACTTTAATGTACATTGTATGGTGATAAACAAACGGATAATGATATTTAGACAATATTTTTTTGACAATATTTGAACATTGATTACGTGTCAATCTGTGATTGGTCAAAAATTACTCTACAATAATGTTTATGATTATTATTATTGATTGTGGAGTAATTTTTGACCAATCACACATTGACACGTAATCAATGTTCAAATGTTGTCAAAAAAATGTTGTCTAAATATCATTATCCTAAACAAAATTTATGACAATGACATTAAATTAATATATTATAATAAATAAAATGTTTTTATACAATCATAAGAATAAAATTACACTTATGAAATAAGTTAAAAAATAAAAATAATTATATAAAAAGTTATTAATTGAATATTCTACATTATAAAAATAAACAACAAATAAAAATATTAAAAAGGAGTAAAAATGATTGAATGTTCATCTTAAAAAAATTGATACACCATTCAATAAATTGCACAAAGGAAAATAAATATATAATTAAGGGGATGAAAAGATGAAGAGTACCTTGAAAACCTAAAAAAAAATCAAAATATGAAAGTATTCAAATACTTAAGAGATAATGAAAATTATTTGAGCAAAAATGTATCATATGAAACAAAAATTAAGGATTAAAGAGAATAAAAAAGATAATTTCTTTTTAGGTTTATGCGATTGAACATATGAAATTGAGAGTTGAATACTTTGATGTGAAAAAAATAAAATAAAACAGAGTAAGAATATTTAAATGTGAGACATAAAACCATTTGATTGATTGTAATTAATAATACATCATAACACCACAAAGGTTATTACAAGAGAAAATACCTTCGAGATGTGAAAGAATTTCATGAATATAAAACACTTCAAACAATGACAATTGAAAGGAATATATATATATATATATATATATATATATATATATATATATATATATATATTGATAAATTGTAAGTACTTCAATAATTTAAACAATATGCGAGGGTATTAAGGTAAGTATGAAAACGAGAACTATCAATAATTTAATAGACTATCAATATTTGAATGGACAATGATACGTTAATAACTTTTTTTAACAACTTTTTGACAATAAACTATGTTTTATTATTTTATTGGTCTGCATATTTGAAACGGACCAATCACGAGCTACCACATAAGCAGTTGTAAAATAATTGTCAAAAAAAGTTGTTAAAAAAACATTTTCCTATTTGAATAGTTTAAACAGGAACAAGAATAAAGGTAGGGATGAATATCACGACATTTATGAAAATGAGACGGAATGTCATACCCATACCTAGTTAATGCTAAATTTTTTCTCAAAATGGGAACGAGCTTGGACAATACCCACATGAAAGGATTTATTTGTTATCCCTACTTACAAGCTAGTTGATGTGATAAACTAGTTAGAAAAGCATTTTGTTAAACTATTTGGAAAATAACATCATTCTTGGAAGTAACCAATATTCATCATAATATTGAGTACTACTAACTTATTCAAGCATAAACCCTCAAACCTCCCTCAACCTAGATCCTTTAAGGATTCAGAACATGAAAAGAACCAAAGCATATCAATAACTCATGCATATAATGAAAGTAGTCACGTAGTCACTGCTTAACGCCAGAGTTTAGGTAACGACTGCTCAATGTCTTGCTTCCAAGGGTCATCGACTTCATTGACGTCTAACGACAAAAGGTGTCGCGTAACACCAGTCTTCCAAGGGCTTTCTATTGAGCCAATGCTCAACGACATGTGAAGTAGCCTCTGTTTGAGGTTTTGGATAGTTCACACTCAACCGTGCATACATATTGCACAACGGTGATGTTTCAAGAACTAAAGAAAATACACAAATGAGGTCTCGAACCTCACATGCAATATCTAATCTTATTTATTTACAACCTTAATCACAAAACATAGTTTATAATATCTAATCACAAAATTCCAAACCAAAAATTCAAGCAATCCTTCCAAACAATTAGCTTTTCTTATATTTTTAATGAAACTTTTGATAAGTGTGAAAAATACTTTATGTTACACTTATAAATGAGCTCAAAATTGTAATTGTTCATGTATTTCCTCATTGAAAAGTTGTAATTAGAAGTAGGAAATTGTGTAGTAAATTGTACATAAATTTATACATCAAAGTGGAGGGCTATCAGACATTTCTTGCCAAGCTAGCAATAATTCGATCAGCTAAATTATGATTTATTCGCTCAGCGCACCAAAACAATTCGCTGAGCGAATAAACGCAGTTGAGTGAAGAATTGCAGTTGAATATTCGCTTAGTGCATGGTATCATTGCGCTTAGCGAATTAGTTATTCCTTTGGCATTAAAAGTGGGAAATAGACAGAGTAGAGGTAACTTCTGACAGAGAGAAAGGAACTGTAGAATATTGCAGACTTCAGGAGACTACCCCAAGCATCCAGACAACATTGTATGCAAGGGATTGCAAAACTGTGTACGTTCTAGATGACTAGGTGTAGCTAATTCTCTCTTTTGTTGGAATTGAATGTAATGACTGACATTTGATATAATCTTCCTGTTCAATATAAGTTGTGTTCATATGCTTTTCTTGTTTTACTTATCATTATACGGAAGTATGATGTATTTTATATATTCAAGTTGTGTTGGGAAGTAAATTTGAGTATGAACGTAAGAAAAACAACCAAAAGGAACCATGCTAGGAATAATTTCAATTCTTTTGGTCATTTATAAACATAAGATCTTAATGCAAGTGCTATGTTTAATTACTTAAGGAATTAATAATTGAACATAGTTCTTTAGAACTTGTTTTAAGGAATTGAACCAAAATACATTATGTTAATGCTTGAATCTAAATTATATTGTTCAGATAAGTTACTATAATGTTAGTCACGAACTCAATTCCAACGAAGCTTTCTTCCAACTTTTAGTTTCAATTTTTAATATTTTGTCAATTTCTTACTTTTAATTCTTTAAATCAAAATTTCATTTGCTATCAAATTGATTTTGATAAATAATTTTAATTAGATAACGTGACACAAATTTCTTTAGAAGAAAGATACTCTTAACTTAATCACTATAATGAATTGATATACTTACAAAAAAAAGTTATCAACTTCCTTTTAAAAAAAACATTTAACCTTAACCTCTTATTTATATCTAGAACGATAATAAATAAAAATTCAACTTAGTAATCCAAAACTCCTTCTTGGAACCAAAATAAAAAAAAAATCCTAAAGAGGAAAATAGACAATTACATATAATTCAAATCTGGTTCAGACAATTTTTTTTTTTACTTACCTTACTAAAACTCTTTATGATGTCGGTGTGATGGTTCTCTCATGCTTTTCAATGCTTATAATTAAAAAGAAGAGAAAGAAGGAATAAGGGTTAAAAGATGATTGAAAAGAATGGTGTAAAAGAAAATATGGAAATGAGAATGAGAATTCTATTTTGAATTTAAAAAGAGTTTTTAAAAATTATAAATAACAAACAAATATATTAAAATATAAAAAGTAATAATAAATAATTTAATTAAATTATGAATTGGTTAAATTAACTTATAACATAAATTACAAATTGTTATAACTAGTGTTTATTATGTTTAAAAATACTTTTGTGATGATCTTATTTATCTCTATAAATACATTTTTAATTAAAATAGTAATAAAAATAAAGAGAAGAAAAGAAAATTTCAAAAACATATATACTATAATAATATTAAAGAAAATTTCTATGTACACATTATTTTTTCAATTTTATCTTTTAATAACCACTTTTTTAAATAAAACTAATTATTCATAATAAAAAATCATTTTTTAATTTTATTTTTTTAATATTTTTTTTAAATTTAAATATTTTTTATAATTATAAATTATTTATATAAAAATTAATTATACAAATTATTTATATAAAAATTAATTATACAAATTATTTATTTTTATTTTAATAAAAAATTATTTTATGTGCATGACTAGTATACTATAATGAATTTTTTTTTTAATTTATTTCTCCTTTCTTACTCAATCCCACGTCGAAATCACTTATTGATTATCTTTTATATGTCACTCATCATTATGCGGATCCTTTATCCTCTATCAAAAGAAAAATAATATTTCAAAACATTTTTTCTTAACATTTTATGTTTATAATTATTATTATTTATTATAATTTTAGACTAATAATAAAATAACATATGAATAATATTAAAATCTTACCAAAATAATATTGTTAAGTATCGTTATTTACGAAGAAACAAACACACTGATATAAGAAAAATAAAATTTAACACAAGTGTCATTTTATAAATTAAAAAGTACAATAATTCCACCATCACCGAGTCACCTACCACACTCATTTTGCGCGTCATAATAGAACTTTTTCAGGACAGGGTTAAGAAAGAGGAAAATGATGAAAGAAAAAATAAAAAAATTAGAAAGACAATGTCCCACATCGAAGCTAACCTGCAAGAACCCACTCCTAAGTCAAGTCCATTCCCATTTTTTTTCCAACTACACTCTTTTCTTCTCTCCTTCTTCTCTAAGTATTCCAAACTCAAAAGGGCAAACACGTCAAATTACACGTCTTCCCTTCCCATTAATCCCCAGCAGATACATTCTCTCCCACAATAGAAACTGGAGGGACAAGTTAAGGTTCACTTTCACTTCATCTGACTGTAGACATTAAAGGAAGGTTCCAGAACCAGTAAGATGGGCGAAGGCGGAGCGGCGACGGCGGTTGCGGAGGCTCAGTACTCGTTGGTCAAGACTTCGGTTTGGTGGGACATAGAGAACTGTCAAGTGCCCAAAGGGTGCGATCCCCACGCCATCGCGCAGAATATAAGCTCCGCTCTCGTTCGGATGAATTATTGCGGCCCCGTTTCCATCTCTGCTTACGGCGACACCACTGGCATCACTGCTTCCGTTCAGCATGCCCTCTCCAGCACCGGCATCTCCCTCAACCATGTCCCCGCCGGTAATCCGTTTTTCCTCTCTATCCAACCCCCCAAACTCGACTTGCTTGTCTATACCGCTTTGACTAGTTTTTTTTTTCCTGACAATCCAAATATTCTATTCAATTCCTTCAAAATGATTGATCTCGAATTTCACGGTTAACAGAACCTGAACCAACTTACTTGTTAGCATAAGTTTTGTTTTTTTATAAACATCATCATCATCATTATTATCGATTTTGGTAATTGTCTACTCCGGTTCAGCAAGGAGGATGCATTACTCTTATGTTTCCTGAAAGCTAGCTTTGAATAACTTACGGATCTTTTACTAGATTCCATGATCAAAAGGCTTCATTTAAATCAGATCAATTAAAAGTTATATTTTTTTTTTGTATTATATAAGAAAAAAAAAATGAGAGAAGAGTTTGACTCTTTACCTTCGCTTATAACTGACAGTACTTGAATTCTCTGCCATATTAGTTTGTTTGATTTTCTTGGTGTTCAATCATGCTTATCTTTTAGGACCATGTTGGTAGAGCCAAAAGTAATAAAGATAGAAATTTAAAAAAAATGAATGGAAATAGTGAGAAATAAAGGGGAATATGGTTCTTGTGGATCCTATCAAACAACTAATATTCTTTTCACTCCTATTTTCATCCTCCCGTTCCTATTTTGTTGCTACCAAACAAGACATTAAATATGGAATTGGTTATAAGTTTTAAAGAAATACCCACATAGACAAGGCGTGTCAATTTGTGAAGCGAATCAACTTGTGAAGCCAAACAACTTGACTTTACTGTAGATGAACTCAAGTAGTGTCAAATTATAACTACTTGTGTGATGTACAAAGTATTTAAAAGTGAAATTGCCACAACTTGAGATGACTTGACTTTTGAAATTTGTATAATATATTATATTTAATTTTTAATATTATTAAATTATAATATTATTAAATTTTTTATTATTTTATATATTATTTAACTTTTTTATATATTTGTGTATTAGATGAAATAGTTATTTTATTTTTAAAATATAGATTTATAAAAAAGTTAAGTTTCATTAGAAATTAGAAATGAATTTGGATTTCCTGCTTAATTGATTGAAATATTTGGATATGGATTTACAACTTGATCCAAATATTATCTGGACTTTAAAAAATTCGAAACTAGTTTTGCACAACAAGTAGATTTGGATCTATATTGGATGTGGATTGCATCTTTAAATATCCAATCCATGCCCACTCCTATCAATGGTTTACTGATTTGTCAGTCTTCTCTCTTGAAGTACGTTGATATTATGTTATGAACCTCTGAGGTGACAATCAATTTATAATGATCATGATAAGGGGTTGCCAACGAGTTTACTAATTTGTTAGTCTTCTCTGTTGAAGAACCTTGTTAGGAGTCTCTTGGGATAATTTGTTTCAAATCTTTCTGCTTTCCTGATAATGGTGAAATTCAAATAATGAATTCGTGTGATTAATGATTTCATATTTTTACTGCCAGGTGTTAAAGATGCAAGTGACAAAAAGATTCTTGTTGACATGTTATTCTGGGCTGTGGACAATCCTGCACCTGCTAATTACTTATTAATATCTGGTGATAGAGACTTTTCCAATGCTCTTCATCAGCTGCGGTTGAGGAGGTATAATATTCTTCTTGCACAGCCTAAGAAAGCTTCTGCACCCCTAGTAGCAGCTGCTAAGAGTGTGTGGCTTTGGACTAGTCTCTTGGCTGGAGGACCTCCCCTTACCAAGGGTGAATCACTACAACTTGCTAATAATGACATCCAATCCTCTTCTGACTCCATACAAAGTACAGTCCATAATGCCTTTCAGATACCGCAGTATCTGGAATCCTATTCAGAAGTTCATACAGGAAATCAGAAATTTCCTGGTACAGGAAGGCAACTTGATTCTAGACATCATGGGAAGACGAATGGGAAAAATTCAAGTAAACCAAATAGACCAAAGGTCATGAATCCAGCTCCAGTTGGACTTCAAGAAAATTATGGCTATATAAATTCTTCTCGACCTGGGAACTATGCCCATAGTGTTCCCCCAAGTGGTTCTACAACAAATTTTACCCATAATGTTCCCCCAAGTGAATCTACACCAAATTTTAGCCATAATGTTCCCCCAAGTGGTTCTACTCCTAATTTTACTTGTGACAATCCTGATCAAATGCGGGGCAATAATGGTACTCCACCAGGAAATCATCAAAATCCACATTCACAGGCATCGAGATCAAATTCTTTTCCTTTGCAGCCTCCTTTTGCACCAAGCAGTTCATTTTCCCCAAATTCCCAAACTTTTGCAACTTCAGTAGTGCCAACTAGAACCGGTGGGCCCAGCTTCTCTGCAGCACCACTTACGAAGGTGCCAGATGTTGGTAATATTTATCCTAGTATCGCTCACGATCCACACCCCGTTAAATATTTGAACGGGGACTTGAAACAGAGTTCTTACAGTATTTCTTCAAATCCTATTAAGTCCATTGATGAACCACATGGGCACATGATACAGAAAGCACAACATTTGTATAATGGCCATTCACATGGTCCAAAACACCAACCTACATCAGCAACTGTGGGTAATAATAATCTTCCTAGTAATGGTATGTGGGGATCTCCAGGATTTCCTAAACCTTCTGAATACGTCCAAGGTCTTATAGGGGTTGTTTTACTTGCCTTGAACACACTAAAAAATGAAAAAATTATGCCAACCGAGTCAAATATAACGGATTGTATTCGATGTGGAGATCCCAAGCATCGCAGTACAGATGTCAAGAAGGCTCTGGAGAGTGCAGTTGAGCAGCAGATGGTAGTGGAGCAGAAAGTAGGTGCTTTGCGGTTGTTTGTTGGTAAGAATGATAAAGTTTGGAAATGTGTAAACCCTATAGGTGGTAATCCTAAGAAGCACTCAAAAGAGACATGGAATGAAATTAAAAAATTTCTATCTACTTCTTCGGGAAGATTAGCAATAATGAGTACGCAGTGCAAGTAAGGATACTGTAACTTAGTTTATTTTTAGCTGCTGAAAATTTCTGCTTCTCATTATGAGTATATATTTGTCTTTTCCCTAGGTACGAAGCAGGTATTGTGATTAAGAATATGTGCTTGAAAAATCATGCTTTGGGTGATGTCCTACAAATTTTGAACATAGCGATTACCGTTAAAAAATGGATTGTGCATCAACAATTGAGCTGGCAACCGCTTAAAGTGACCCTTACTGAGGTCAATTCTGATTCAGAGGTAGTAGCATGCCAATAATTCCAAAAGGCATGCTGGCAAAATGAAACAGTTACTGAATATATTAGTAGCCAGTTGGATTAGGACACCAAGAGTTAACTGAATCAACCTCTCTTTCTAATGCGAATCAAAGGTAGTTAGTAATAATGAGCTGAAGTATGTAAGTAGCGTGAATGCTATAGCTTACAGATATGATTGATTATTGGTAAGGTTTTTCAATTCTGATCAAGGGGTAAAAGAAATTAGCTTTTGGACCACAACTAAAACCTGAAACTTACAAACCCTAAATTCTCTTCTGGTTGCTGAGGTTACAAATTCTCAGCCACTGGTTTCTTATACATCACAGTGGATATACATATTTTGTTTGGATATTGACTTATTGAACCGAACCCATGAATCCTTTGACTTATGCCTCCTAAGTAGCTTCCAGGATAATGACCGAACTATATGCATTGCTGGAAGTTTGTCGATCTTTAGGCAAGCTACATGAATCCACTGTGTTGGTTTTTCACCTAGGAAATGATTTATCAAATCATATTTATTGTTCAGGGAATGAGGAATGCACTTCAGAAACTGATGTATCATCATGTTTACTGGTTATCCTTGAAGCTCATGACTTACTATATTGACCGTTGACCCAAAAAAAAATACCATATTGACCCATGCACAGGGCATGTTTCTGGAGGATTTTCACTATCAACAAAATCCACTACATGGAGCTTTTGGAAATGATCAACGATCGTGGAACCAGAATGATTTCTATATCTCTTGAGTAGATGGTGCTTGTATTGTAGAGTTGTGATTTTTAATGTTCATGCTTTGCTTGGAGTTGGCTTTTGGTATAATTCTCAAATCATAATTGGGAACTTTGGCCATTCCGTTGGGAATAGGTCTCTGCTCCTGCTGCATTCCATTTTCTTTCAATGCTAGGAACTTTGTGTATAAACACAGTATATTATATTTATCTGAATGTATGCTTTCTGTAAAGTATATATCGTTGACGAAGTCTTATTATTGTAATTTTTTATTATTATTTTTTGCTTTTAAGTGAGTCCTGATTGTGACATCAAAAGCCCGTTCAGTATTAGAAGTGGGTTTTAGGTCTAATTCAACCCTACAAAACCGGCTTATAAGGTGAGGTTTGTATCTCACTTATATATTATAATTTGGTCTTATCTCTAGTCGATATGAGACTTCTAACGTTCAGTTTGTCTACTCCAACATAATATTCTTGTCTTTCCAATTTTTTCACGTAGCACTTGAGTGAATGTTGACTCCATAAGCTTAACATAGAGATGAGTGAAACCAAGTTGTTCTAGAGCTGCCTGAGTATAATTTATTAAGATGGACGCTCACAAGTTTTTATGAGAAACGGTTTAATCAATGAACTTGAATTTGATGTTGGGTTGACAAATAGATTAAATTGGAAAAAGGTTACGTGTTTTTGCATTCCCTTTAAATAAATTGAATTCAATTTTTCTTTTGGTACGAAGTTGAAGCTGAGCAAACCTGCCTGGAAAGGGTTTTGAAAAAAAAACAATAACGGGTTGATTGTGATTTTAATCCTTTGTAATTTTATTCTTTTAAGTTAAAGTTAATTTTAATCCACAAGGTTAAGAAAACGGTTTTAGTCTACAAATAAAATATCAACTATCAAAGAGTGATATTATAAAATTAAAAACCTTATGCAATTTCATTACTATCACACAATCACACATACTATAATAGAAAATTTATTTAACAAAAAAAGATTCACTAAAAAGTATTTATTGGCGTCTTTTAAATATATATTGAGCAAGCTGAGATTAACACCTTTAAGAATATTTGGACTCCATGGATTTATGACAAATTTAAAGCATCCAAGATCCAAAACTCATAGACTATGTGTAATAATTTATCTTCAACTTCTCTATATTTCTGTTATGCAAGCCAAGTGGGATTGGGGCATTTCTACCATAATTTCTACCTAGGATGTTTCACAAACTTTGAAATAGGAGAAGCTGGAGAAGAAGCTTCAACAATTTATCTAAAGGTATGTGTGATGGCATTATAGGCATTAAAAAAGTATAAATTAGGCCAACCAAAAAATTATTAAGAAGAGATAACAATGACCTTACTTGCAAAGAGTTTCTAATTTTTTTCTGTTGACTGGTTTCTAATCATGTTTGCTGTAACTGCAATTTTTTTTTTCATATGAATTCCTCAATATACAAGAAAGTAGTGATCACCTCAATTATCAATTATTGTTGATGTTCCAATTGCAAGTGAAAAAAGAAAACAAATGTAACTCTTTTCAACTGCATAACAAGGATGTTAGAAAGGGTCTGTGATTGAAATTTTAGCATCAACATGAAGGTCTTAGGACATTCAAAAACACAATAGGTTTATGCAATTTTAAAAGCGACATTGCAATTTAACACCTTGTTGAATAGTCTATATTTGGTAACATACATAATTATTTCCAAAATTTGAAATTAATGCAGGCAAAAACGACAAAAACGACTGGTTGTTGACTTTTCAGCAAACATACCGAATCGTTTAAATAATATAAAATAGAAAGATCAAGTATCGGTTTCTAAGAGATTCTTATAATACTAAATAATCATACAATTAATAACTCATCTAGACTAAATAATAGTTCATGAATCAAAGATTTGTGTAATACTAGATAATTGGCTTAATATTGCCCATATGATGTATTAGGGTTGAAAATTGTCCTTTACAAGATTTACTAGAAAACTTCATTTTCGATTGTGAAATGACATTAGCTTCTACGGTGAGACCGGACATGCAAGGTCAATGTGTGAAAATTGTTGGTTGTCTTAACATATAGACAAACTTCTTCATGATGTGGTAGTGCATATATTGACTCCACATTTCACTATTGCAAGAAGATATTTTTACCATATGGGTGCTAAAAAAAAACATATTCATTGATTGGCTTAATCATATCATGCAATATTATATACTTAAATGAAATGCCAGTAAAACACCTTTTCCATATGGTATATTAATACCCAAATTATGTAATAAACTGGAGTATATTTTTTTTTTGCAAATGCAAGCATAACTATTGGGTTGAGACAACATTTTTCTACAAATTCTTTGAAGAAGTTCTATATTGTTAATGTTAACGGTGTATGGCAGCACGATAATCCAATTAATGAGGATCAAGGGCAAGCAAAAGAGCAAAATCTTTTTGCATGACGAGTTTGTTGTAGGAATGCACCAGTTTAGTGGTCATTCTCAACAACCTCCCCTCCACTCAAATCCTGAATTGCTATGTCAAATGTGGAAGGAGATGCAGGAGTTGCAAGACTAAATGCAAGAATGTGTTCAACAAATTGAAGAAAATTTATCCAATTTGACTTTAGATATAAATCGACAAATGACAAAAGTAAATTTCAATGTCAACTTAATTTTTCATAAATTGGAGGATTAATAAGACTCTTTCCTTCATTACATTTCAGCAACTTTAATTATATTTTATTAAATATTATAATTAATGTTTTTTTACTGTCATTTTAGCTCTTCGGAACAGATGTTATACAACAAATGACGTAATAAAGGAAGAAAATGTTCAAATAAAATGAATGTTGGTCATTGTTGATCGATAACTTGTAACTATTAAATGTGAAAATGCACTACTTATCAAGAGAAACAACCTAATTGGTAAAACCCTTTTATCAATATATTAGCGAACAAATTTTCAAACAATAATGAACATTTAAAATGATAATTTATACGGACAGTAATATGAATTTCTCTCTTAACACTTATCACATTCAATACGTATAATAAGAATATTTCATTGAAATAAGTTTCTTAAATGAATCAAAAGAATTCACTTTGATTTATAATAAATCATATTGTAACTTTTCATATATTATATATAATGTCTTATGTGATTTTTAATTAACTTTACCAATTGTATCATCATGAAAATTTAATATAAATAAACCAACCAATAATCATTTAAAAAATGAATTGTTTTAGAAAATAAAAAATACAAAATTGAAAAAAAAAACACAACATCAATCTAACATAAATGAATTGTTTTAAAAAAAAAAACTAAATTGGAAAAAAGAGAGGACGAAATTGAAAATACAAAAACCAAATCTATAATTAAGCTTAAAAAAAACATTCAAAGTCACTGTAAAAACAAAAATTAATACCTGTGACTAAATTATATAGTAATAAAAATTATTATCTAAACATAATTTTCAGATCGAAGTTTATTGTATTATTTATTTATTATATATATATATATATTTTACATTTTCATAAATATAATTTTATATTATTTTTAATGTCAAACACAATTTAATTATTTTAATTTTCTATTTATTAAATTTTTTAACCTATCTAATAAATCGAATCATTCACAATTTTCATTTTTAAATTTGTCAGTTTCTGGAATTTCCTAATTCTATTAAACATTTGTGTTCCAATATGTACAAAGATCACACCACTAATATTTCACATAATACTCCTAAAATTACTCTAACACAGTACCTACTTTTCTAGCATAAAAGAATCAAAGATATATACTTTCCAAATTACACATCTCCATATCGCCTCATATGATTAAAAAATACAAAACTAAATATAATAATAATATATACTATATATTGTATTAAAATCCATTAACTATCATCTTTAAACTTTTTTTTTAAAAGAAAACAAATACTTTGGTTTGGAATTGAATCTTTTCAAATTCATTTATTCACTCATTTCTCAAATTTATGTAAAAAGTAAAAATACAAATTTATTCGTATTTTTCCCACCTATTCTCTTTTCTTCCCTCCTTCTTCGTTAAGTATTCCAAACTTAAAAGGGCAAAAACGTAAATTACACATTAAACGGGCACAGTCCCTTCCCTTCCCATTAAACTCCCAGACACGTTCTCTTCCACTAAAGGAAGTTTTCAGAACCAATAAGATGGGCGGAGGTGGAGCGGCTACGGCGGTTGCGGAGGCACAGTACTCGTTGGTCAAGACTTCGGTTTGGTGGGATATAGAGAACTGTCAAGTGCCCAAAGGGTGCGATCCCCACGCCATCGCGCAGAATATAAGCTCCGCTCTCATTCGAATGAATTATTGCGGCCCCGTTTCTATCTCTGCTTACGGCGACACCACTGGCATCACTGCCTCCGTTCAGCATGCCCTCTCCAGCACCGGCATCTCCCTCAACCATGTCCCCGCCGGTAATCCATTTTCCCTCTCTATCCAACCCCCAAACTTTAGTTGCTTGCCTATATCGCTTTGACTTTTCTTTCTCTGACAATCCAAATATTCTATTCAATTCCTTCAAAATGATTGATCTCGAATTTTAAGGTTAACAGAACCTGAACTAACTTGTTAGCATAGGTTTTGTTTTTATGCTTATCATCATCATTATTATCGATTTTGTGACTTGTTTACTCCGGTTCAGCAAGGAGGATGCATTACTCTTAGGTTTCCAGTCACCTAAGATAGAAATTTTAAAGGGGAACAACTAATATTCTTTTCATTCATATTTTCATCCCCATTCCTATTTTATTGCTACCAAACAAGAGACATTAAATATGGAATTCTCTACATATGCACTATAATGTGCCAAGTTATGAAGACTAATGTAAAAAATATTTAAGAATGAAGTGGTTACAAACTTGAGACGACGACTTTATTTTTAGAATGAAATAAACTAAACTCAAACATCATAACTTAGACGATTTCAATTTTAAATAAAATGAATTGAAATCATCACAAAATGATGTTCATTTTGTTTTAGAAATAAAGTCATGTTAACATAAAGTAACTTTATATGTTCCACAAAAAATATCATTACTTAACACGATTTCAATTCATTTACATTGAAGTTATTTCAGTTTAATATGACATTTTCGTGTTGTGAAGTCGTATCAACTTGATAAGATTTGTCCATGTATTTTATTTTTTAAACATGTACCATTATAATTTCAAAATGAAACTATATCAGAATGGTGAAAAAGCCTCATACGAGGGTGACAATCTATTTATAATGATTATAATACGGTGTTGCCGTGTGGGCAAAAGATCTGTTTGTATTAGACTTCTTTAATTTTGGTCTGCTCTGATCCATTAAAGATCATTTCCCTAAATGTGTTTTCCATTAAAGATCCATTCCCTTAAATCTGTTTTTTTTATTCATTTTTAATCCATTTTCCATATCAGATCTCCATTTTGTTTATATGGATTTTAAACATTAGAAAATCCAAATTTCCAATCTTAATTGACAGTGGGCTCAGTTTTGCTTTCAAGTCTGGTTTTTGGAATGAATAAGCACGTGATATTAAAAGAACTGCAATTAGGATCCTGGAAATGTGATTGGTTAGACATCATGAACAAGCTTTTGCTCTTTTGCATTGTAATGTATAATGTATATGTGATGATGTATCTTTTTTTGACTATAATTATGCAGTGATATATATATATATATATATATATATATATATATATATATATATATATATATATATATATATATATATATATATATATATATATAATTGAAGATGATAATTAGTTTTGATTTAATAATTCTGTAACTAATAATAGATATTACGTGAATTTTATTTTTTTTATTTGTTTGGATATTATATTGATATTTAGATGGTTGTATTTCTTTTAGTATTAAGAATTTACATAATATATGAACTTTAGTCTTTGATATTATTAAATTATGAGATATTTTTTAATATTTTATATATTATTTAATTTTTTTATATTTATATATTAAATGAAATAGAATCTATTATTCTTAAAAATATATATTTAAGTTTAAAATTATATTTAGAAAAGAAAATGTTTTTAGATTGTTATTATGAAAAAATAGATTTGAATTTAAAACTTGATATTTAGATTTAGATTTAAAACTTGATCGAAATGTTTATATTTGGATGTATAAACATCCGAATTAGAATTGTAGGTGAAGTGGATTTGAATTCAAAATTTAAACTAAATATTTGGATTTAGATTGAATTTCCTAAAATCCAATCCATGACAGTCCGTATACAAGTGAGTATTGTTTGTTAAATCAATGTTCAATAGATTCTATATTTGATTTTGATTAAGTGTTTGACAAAAAAAATGTAAAGCATGATTATATATATATATATATATTATATTTTTTTCTTTTCTTTTTTTGATATCCACAATTGTTTTTCAATTTTACCTTCTAAATAATTTTTTTTTTAATTAAAATAATTATTTTATTAATTTTACCTTTTAAGTAAGTGTTTCTTTGAATTTAATCATTTTTTTCATTTGACTTTTTTTTTTTTTAAACTTAACTATTTTTGTGAAGTACCTCCCAAACATTGCATGTTAATAACAGATTTAGAAGCAGTTCTATGATATCTAATTGCAGTTTGCAAATGTTGAAGGGGATAAGTGTAGGTAGGAACTCTTCTTTATGAGATTTATATGATTTTAACTTTCTTTAATGTTAAGAATTTATATAATATATTATTTTTAATCTTTAATGTTATTATATTTTTTATTATTTTATATATTATTTAAATTTTTTATATATTTATGTATTTGATGAAATAGTTATTTTATTTTTAAAATATAGATTTAAAAAAAAAGGTTTCATTAAAAAGGAATTTGCTGTTTGATCCAATTATTTGGATTTAGATTTAAAAAGAAATCCAAACTAGTTTTGCAAAATAAGTAGATTTGGATTCGAAATCTGAATCCATGCCTACCTCTATCAATGGTTTGTTGATTTGTTAGACTTCTCTAGTGAAGTACATTGATATTATGTTATGAACTTCTGAGGTGACAATCTATTTATAATGATCATGATAAGGGGTTGTCAATGAGTTTACTAATTTGTTAGTCTTCTGTGGAAGAACCTTGTTAGGAGCCTCTCGGGATAATTTGTTACAAGTCTATCTGCTTTCCTGATAATGGGGAACTTCAAATAATGAATTCGTGTAATAAATGATTTCATCTTTTTACTGCCAGGTGTTAAAGATGCAAGTGACAAAAAGATTCTTGTTGACATGCTATTCTGGGCTGTGGACAATCCTGCACCTGCTAATTACTTATTAATATCTGGTGATAGAGACTTTTCCAATGCTCTTCATCAGCTGCGGTTGAGGAGGTATAATATTCTTCTTGCACAGCCTAAGAAAGCTTCTGCACCCCTAGTAGCAGCTGCCAAGAGTGTGTGGCTTTGGACCAGTCTCTTGGCCGGAGGACCTCCCCTTACTAATGGTGAATCACTACAACTTGGTAATAATGACATCCAATCCTCTTCTGACTCCGTACAAAGTCCAGTCCATAATGCCTTTCAGATACCGCAGTATCTGGAATCCTATTCAGAAGTTCATACAGGAAATCAGAAATTCCCAGGTAAAGGAAGGCAACTTGATTCTAGACATCATGGGAAGACAAATGGGAGAAAGTCAAATAAATCAAATGGACCCAAGGTCAAGAAGCCTCCAGTTGGACTTCAAGAAAATGATGGCAATATAAATTCTCCTCCTCCTGGCAATTATACCCATAATGTTCCCCCAAGTGGTTCTACACCAAATTTTACTCTTGGCAATCCCGATCAAATGCGGGTTAATAATGGTAATCTACAAGACAATCATCAAAATCCACATTCACAACCATTAAGATCAAATCTTTTTCCTTTGGAGCCTCCTTTTTCACCGCCTTGGACTGGTGGGCTCAGCCTCTCTGCAGCACCACTTACGAAGGTACCAGATACTGGTGATATTTCTGGATATCTTAGTAATGCTCACGATCTGCACCCTGTTAATCAATTGAACGGGAACTTGGAACGGAGTTCTTACAGTAATTCTCCAAATCCTGTTAAATCTATTGATGAAGCAGATGGGCACATGATACAGAACGCAGGAAATTTGTATAATGGCTATGCACATAGTCCAGAACACCTTTCTTCATCATCAACAACCGCGTGTAATAATAATCTTCCTGGTAATGGTATGTGGGGATCTCCAGAATCTCCTAAATCTTCTGAATACGTCCAAGATCTTATAGGGGTTGTTTTACTTGCCTTGAACACACTGAAAACTGAAAAAATTAAGCCAACTGAGTCAAATATAACAGATTGTATTCGATTTGGAGATCCCAAGCATCGCAATACAGATGTCAAGAAGGCTCTGGAGATTGCTGTTGAGCAGCAGATGGTAGCGAAGCAGAATGTAGGTGCTTTGGAATTGTTTGTTGGTAAGAATGATCAAGTTTGGAAGTGTGTATGCACTCTGGGTGGTAATCCTAAGAAGCACTCAAAAGAGACATGGAACAAAATAAAAAAATTTCTAGGTACTTCTCCTGGAAGATTGGCAATAATGAATACCCAGTGCAAGTAAGGATACTATAATTTAGTTTATTTTCAGCTGCTCAAAGTTTTCTGCTTTTCCTTATATGTATATATTTTGTCTTTTCCCCAGGTACGAAGCAGGTATTGTGATTAAGAATATGTGCTTGAAAGATCATGCTTTGGGTGATGTCCTACAGATTTTGAGTTTAGCGATTTCCTATAAAAAATGGATTGTGCATCAACAATTGGGCTGGCAACCAGTTAACATCACCCTTGCTGAGAAATGTGATTCAGAGGTCATAGCATGCAAATAACTCCAAAAGGCATGTTTGCAAAATGAAAAGTTACTAAATATATTAGAAGCCAGTTTGATTAGGACATCAGAAGTTATCTGAATAAACCTCTCTTTCTACTGCTTATCAAAGGTAGTTAGTAATAATGAGCTGTGGTATACAAGTACCTTGAATGCTATAGCTTACAGATATGATTACTGGTAAGGTTCTTCCGTTCTGTTGAAGGGACAAAAACTACAAACCATAAAGTCTCTTCTGGTTGCTGCTGAGGTTACCCTCCTCTAAACTTTGGCTTCTACTTATGTTGATACCCATATTTTGTTTGGATATTGACTTATTGAACCCAACCGTGGATAATGACCGAACTATGCGTTGCTGGAAGTTTGTCGAGCTTCAGCAAACTACGTGAATCTACTGTGTTGGTGTATCACCTGAGAAACGGTCTATCAAATCATATTTATTGTTCAGGGAATATGTGGAATGCAATTCAGAAACTGTTTTATTTTTTACTGGTTATCCTTTAAGCTCATGATTTACTATATTGACTGCCGACCAAATAAAATACCATATGGACACATGCACAGGGCATTTTTCTGGAGGATTTTCACTGAACAAATCACTACATGGAGTTTGAGAATGTTGATGCCCTAATAAAGTTTTTTTTATCATGTACTGACTTAATAAAATTATATTTTTCTTATTTACTCACTTTGTATAGTTGTTGTTATGTAATTTTATAAATTTTTAAATTTTATAATTTTGTAGTTATAAAATAATTCTACACAATATTATAATTTTATATTATAAAGTAACTGTCTGCTGTTGCTGTTAACTAATTATCAAATATTATTATTTATAAACTAAAATAGTTTTCTTAAATTTGATAATTAAAATTATTTTTAACTTAAAAGACTATAGCTACAATTTTTAAGGATTAAAATCACAGTCCACTTGTTATTTTTCCAAAATCCTTGTATTATAAGTGTAAAACTGTTACCAATAAATAAGGAGCATTGGTAAAACCTGAAGAATTGTTTTGATGATGCTGCAAGAAGTATTATTTGAAGAGAACATTAGATTTATTTAAAAAGTAATTTGTAGAATTTGGATGTAGTAGGAAAATCTTAAACCTTGTATTTTTAACTTGAATAATCGATTATGGACAAGCAATAATCGATTATCACTTGTATTTTGTACTAGAATAATTGATTATCATGAAACAATAATCGATTATCACAAGTCATACTTGAATAATCGATTATCACTTCATATAATCGATTATCACTTTTTGAAAAACCTGTAACGGATTTGAATAATCGATTATCACTTACAATAATCGATTATTTGTGGCAGTTGGGAGATGACCTTTCAGTTTCTGACCCTGGGCTTATAAATAGGTGCTTTGAGAACTTCAGAAAGTAACGTTGTGAACTTAGGTCTTTTGAAGAATACAGTTTGTCTGAGGAAGTTCTCAAAAGCTAGTTCTATTCCCTTGCCTGGTCTCGTGAATAGGAGAAGCTCGCATTTCGTGTGTCGATAGTCGGAGCGGTTCTCTTCGAGTTGGCAAGGTGCTCTGCCTGGTCTCGTGAATAGGAGAAGCTCGCGTTTCGTGTGTCGAAAGTCGGAGCGGTTCTCTTCGAGTTGGCTGAGTGTTTGCTTCCGGTTCGTGTGTCGAAGGAAGCACTTCCAGTTCGTTTGTCGAAGGAAGTTACTCACTGCACTCTTCCGGTTCGTTTGTCGAAGGAAGGTGATGAGTTAATATTTTATTGATATCACTTAGTTTATTGTGCTAGAATTAATCAGGGAATTGTGCTTAATTGTCCGGTATTTTTCCGTTTTTCCTAATTATGCTTAATTTGACCGGAAATTCTAATTCTAATTAATTTGAATTTTCTGAGCTAATTAATTGCATTTTTAATTGTAGGGAAAATTTTGGAATTGTAATTTGGGACATTTGGAGATTAAGTGCGGTGCTATCACCACCTACTTGTTATTTATTCGCCTTGTACACTGATTTTATTGCAGCAAAAATATTGAACATGAGTTGAACTATTTTGGACTTATTAAAAAATGCTTCATGTGGAAAATATGGGATGAACACGGCAGCTGATCTAGCTTGGAGAAAGCATTTCAAAATTAAAAAAATGGTACATGGGCTACATCTTAAAAATCACGTGCAGCACATATATAAAAAAGAGAGAAGCTAATTTCTTTTTATGTAAGCTGCCACCGTGGAGTTCATTTGAAAAAAAAGGAAATGTCCAGCAGAAGGGCTCATGAGCAATTGAAGTGGCAACGTCCAACAAGAGACACAAGTAATACACGACTTTGGGCAACAACAGTTTGGATAAAAATTTGTCCAAGGTGGTGCACACAGCAAACATGTTGCGGCCCTTGGAAATTATTTTCAGCCGGCCACCAACCATTTAAGAAAAAGAAAGTGTCCCATTAACATTCAATTTTTGGAGGAAAAGGGCTGGACACGTCACGGCAAAGGGGCCCTGAGAATTAGGAGGTCACACAACCCTAGGTTGATATATTCCCTCCAGCCGCCACCTAGAGAAAACGACCACACATTATTCCTTTGATAAAAAGCACACATGAACTAAGATGGAGGGCTACGGTTGAAGGTTATTTCCAAAGAGTGAACACGTTGCTACAAAAAATTGCTTGAGAATGAAGGTGGTGTCACGGCTTGGGTGGAGAGCACACGTCTTGAAGCAGCTCACGGGATTTCATTCACCTTAGCACGTTTTCAACTTTTTATTTTTCCAGCAATGTTACGTTATCAATTAGAGAGGGGCACATGCTATGATTGATTTTTCTTTCTTTTATATAAGGCAATTTATATTTAATATATGCACACGGTGACATTCACTTTCAAAAGGGAAATGCTAATTAATTTGGAGCATGTTAGTCTAGCAGCATTGATGCATTTAGTTATTTACTTCTTGCATCTTAATTTGTCACGCACATCGATTATTTAATTTTACTTCCAAGTTGCATTGTGCATTTTACTTTTTAGCTAAGCATTGCATTGTTAATAGCTTTAATTATGTTTGGATATTTGTCTATTGGTGTGTTAGGATTAGCCTTTTCATTTATTTTAATGTTGTCTAGTATTTTTAATAGTGTTAGTTTGATTACCATGTTAGCTTTAAATTAGTTTGCATTGTAGGATTAGTTGTTTTTAATTTCTTTAATTTAGTTTTGTATTTAATTTAATTTAACTGTGTTTAGATATTTGTTTAGTCTAGTATTTGGTTTAGCATTTTCACTCTCTGGACTCGATTTTAAAAAAATAGCTGCAACCAGACCAGAGCTCCAAATGCTACATTTTATATATCAAATGAAAGATAATTGAGTCTACTTTCCAGGAAAAAAAACCTCATCTCATTTAGAGCTCTGTAGAAAAAGTTATGGTTAAAACATTGAGCAAAGGTCAGAGCTGCCTAGTTCCAGCGTGAATTTTCGTTTTTACTGTTTTAATTTCATTTTAATTTTTTCGCATCCACAAACAACATTTCAAACCCCCCAACTGTGTTAGACCTGATTCTGAACCGCAATTTGGTCCTTGAGAGACGACCTAGGGTCATTCCCTAGCTATACTGCATTTCCTATATGCTCATTAAAATTTGATGGGCCTTCTCTCTTTTTTATATATGTGCTGCACGTGATTTTTAAGATGTAGCCCATGTACCATTTTTTTAATTTTGAAATGCTTTCTCCAAGCTAGATCAGCTGCCGTGTTCATCCCATATTTTCCACATGAAGCATTTTTTAATAAGTCCAAAATAATTCAACTCATGTTCAATATTTTTGCTGCAATAAAATCAGTGTACAAGGCGAATAAATAACAAGTAGGTGGTGATAGCACCGCACTTAATCTCCAAATGTCCCAAATTACAATTCCAAAATTTTCCCTACAATTAAAAATGCAAATAATTAGCTCAGAAAATTCAAATTAATTAGAATTAGAATTTCCGATCAAATTAAGCATAATTAGGAAAAACGGGAAAATACCGGACAATTAAGCACAATTCCCTGATTAATTCTAGCACAATAAACTAAGTGATATCAATAAAATATTAACTCATCAGAAGGTGTTTTCTATCCCTTACTCATTTCATTATCTTGTAATTTGTACAACTATATTTTTAGTGAAAATAGTTAATCACTTTTTATAGTGATTAACAACTGGACCTAGAATCTTTTGATTCGAACCAGTATAAAAATCATTTGTGTGATTTTTCTCTTCCCTACACTCCTTAATCTTTTAGCACTCCAACTGTTCGATAAAAGTTTTACAAGAAATTTAAAACTGATAAAGGAACTATTTTTGTGACTGAACACGCTTTACGCTCTCTGTGTTTTAATTCCGCTGTGTTATACTCTTCGAAAATTACCCCCTCCAATATCGACAAAAACTTCTTTCGAACAGAAAAAAAATTGAGTGCAGGTTTGCTAAGCTTCAACTTCTTACCAAAAGAAAAAATGGACTCAATTTATTCAAATAAATACGAAAACACATAACCTAATTCCAACTTAGTCAATTTGTTCACCAAACATCAAAGGTTTGTTCCCTGCACTACCCCAAGTCCCTACACCTCTTTATTAATTTTTTTTATTCCAGAAATACTCTACACTTCTCCATGTTGCAACTCTAGGTTTTGAAAGCTGATAAAAGAACAATCTATGTTCACCAACCAAATGGCTTTGCTATTCCACGCAGCGAAAACAAAGTCTACAATCTTAAGAAAGTCCTTTATGGAATGAAACACTTTCCAAGGGTTTGGTATAGTAGGATTGACAATTATCTACTGCATAAAAGATTTCAATGAAGTGAAACTGAATGTAAAAAGGTCATGAAATGAAATACAACTCATTGTGCCGTTGTATTTTGATGATTTGTTGGTCATTGCAAATAGTTCAGATTCATTGAGAAAATTCAAACATGACATGGAAACTCAATTTGAAATGACTAATTTGGGAAAAATGAATTACTTTCTTCGAATGGAGATACACCAATGTGATGCGTGAAATTTTATAACAAAAAAAAAACCAGGGTTGCAACACGGGGAAGTATAAGGTATTTCTGGAATAAAAAAAAATTAATGAAGAGATGTAGGAGCTTAGGATGGTGGAGGGAGCAACACCCAACATCAAATACAAGTTCATGAACTAGCCTTGTCAAAATTTGTGACCATACAAATATATAGTTATATATTCACAAGTTTTGGTTTAATCAAGAATCTCACACCAATAATAAAATGAGTGATCTACTTTTAGAAACAATGTCTCTCAAGATCCAATGAGATGAATAAATTTAACAATTAGTTCACTACAGAAAAAACAAATCTTAAAATTCACATATTCTACAATTATTGTCTTCTTTAATTTTTTTTTAAGTTCAATATTTGAGATGAACATATTTTAAGTAAAAAAAATCATATAATCAAGACTTGGTTCACATTACATCTCATTTAACAACATACAACTATTAAAAGAATATGTTATACTCAATATTTAAGAACAAATAATTCAAAATATTTAACGCTATTATAATTTTCCAAAATACAACAACTATAATACCAAAAATATAGACATCATTTCTATACAACTAAGAGATACCACACCAAAGTAAAGAGAACCATAAAGGTCTTAGAGTAAGACCTTCTACTCTTCTCACCACTTATTTGGCCAAACCTCCAATAGTTCAACAACTATCACAAATGCCAAAACATACCAAATTTTAAATTACACTACTCTCACTAATTCAAACAATATTATCTGTGATACCAATCAAACATCATTCCCAATTTCATCATACAATTCAAGTAAACCAATTCAAAACCTAATTTTAATTCAACACCTCACACTCAATCATATAGCTCAATCATACAAGCATACAATTAACATTTACAAGGTATCAATCACATAAAAATCGTGCAATTAACTTCTCTTACTTGAAATATATAATTAATAATGACAAGTATCAATCATACAAAAATTGTTCAAGTTCCCTCACTTGAAAGACCAATGAAATTGTTATAAGGGAT
Source organism: Vigna radiata var. radiata (assembly GCF_000741045.1). Taxonomy (NCBI): domain Eukaryota; kingdom Viridiplantae; phylum Streptophyta; class Magnoliopsida; order Fabales; family Fabaceae; genus Vigna; species Vigna radiata. The sequence continues at coordinate 31,016,480 of NC_028358.1, forward strand.
CCAAAATCCCTTCAAGCTCACATAATGTCCTATTTATACCTAGTAACAACATAAAAATGATCAAAGCACATCATTAGAATAATTGATCAGTAAATACTTGTATAGAAGACTCAAACACTATATGCAAATAAAAATTATTCACATACACAAGAAAAACATACATACCAAGAAAATGGACAGAAAAACTAATCAAACAAAAATGAAGAGCTCACTCCAAGAATCACTCAAACAATTCAAACATATTAACTAAAGATAAAAAAATCTAAAAAGAAGAAAAAGAACTATAAAAGAAATTTTTTAAAACAGAATGTGTCTTTTTATGTATTAAAATTCATTTATAAAAAAAATTTATTTACATTAAAAATTTTAATACTAAGTCATACACTATTTTAATCACACTATCAATTATTCATTATTTTAATCATATTATCAATTCTAAAACACAACTTTTTATACTCTTATACACAGATTTTTTTTTTCTTTTACATAATAAATAAAAATACCTATGCTTTTTAAAAAAAAGAATGTTATGTAAAAAAAAAAAAAAAAAAAAGGAAAAAGACTACTGTATATAATGCGATACCATATACAGTTATAAACAAACTATCTTACAATTTGAAAAATAATAAACACAAGTTTCATTATTTACAAAAAAAATAATCTTTAAAAGATTAAATAAAAAAATTAATCACATCAATTAAGAATAAATATATTGAAAATGTTAAAAAAATTTAGAAAAATCCGAATTTAAAATTTTCAAAGAAAAATAAAGGAAAATTTGAGAATGAAAGGAACTGTTCGTTATGCAATTAACTTTAATATTTTTAAACATAATTACCCAATAAAATTTGAAAAAATACTTTCTAAAACAACCTTGGTAAAAAAAAACGGTTTGGTACGAGAAAATGGAAAAAAAAGAAGCCATTTAGCATATTTGACTGAGCAAACTCAACAATTTAGTAAGCATTTGATAACAAATGCAAATAACAAGAAACTGTTTAATACTTTTGGGTGAAACAACCATTTCTACTGGTTAGAAGTGTAAACACATGAATGGAAATATTATACTAATTTTTCATTTTATTTTTACTTTATTTTGCATCTATTTTTTTTCTCTATTTTCTTAAATAAACATGAATGAAAATCTTTTAGAAACTAAGATTGGTTAAATTTATATTAAAGAATTAAATTGAAAATTCGAAAAAAGTTTAATAAAAAGTTATTAACCTAACTTATTTCTGTGTTTTTTTTTTTAATTCAGACCATGTTGTTATAAAAAACTTACTTATAATCATACAGATATTTTAGAAAAACTCCAAAATCCAGGAAGAGCTAAATCATCACAGACATTTTGAAAAATAAAACTTTTAGAATCACAAAATTTGCCCTGTTCTCGTGTTCCTGTTTCCTTGAGAACCTACTGAAGTCCCTCTTTCTGAAATTTTATTCCATACATGATTGACGACAAGTATCCTTCTCAGGTCAGGGTTTCAATTTTTCCCATCTCTTCAATTATTCTTTAACTTTGTTCCATGGCAATAAAGCTTCCGTCTTCGGCATGTCCTACTCGATTCCTCAGATGGGTTTATTTCTCTTCAAGCTGTATTGCAGATATTTCAGAAACCCCTGAGATTGTTAAACTCAAGGATTCATCTGAATTTGAACAAGATCTCAACTTTTTGAGAAATAAGCTAGCCCCTGACAACTTAATCCGGATCTTGGACCGTACAAATGATTTGAACTCAGCGGTTAGGATATTCAAATGGGCTTCAAGGCAAAAGAGTTTTCATCACACTTCGAACACATATTATAGGATAATTTTGAAACTGGGTATGGCTGGGAAAGTTGTGGAAATGAAGGATTTTTGTGAAAACATGGCCAAGGATAGGTGCCCTGGTACTGAAGAGGCCCTTGTGACATTGGTTCACACATTTGTGGAGCATTGTAGGATTGGAGAAGCTATTACAGTCTTAGTGAACATGAATTTGGGTGGGTATAGACTGCCCATTGGAGCTTTTAATGCTTTATTGGGTGCTCTTGTGAGTGGAAAGGATACAGAATTTCAAAAGGCGTTGTTTGTTTATAAAGAGATGGTGAAGGCATGTGTGTTACCCACAGTTGAAACTTTGAATTGTTTGATGAAGGCATTGTCTGCCACCAATCAGATTGACTTAGCTTTGGATCAATTTAGGAGAATGAAAAATAAAGGGTGCAATCCAAATAGGAAGACTTTTGAGATTCTTGTGAAGGCTCTCATTGAGAATGGTCGAGTGGATGAAGCCGCTATTATTTTAGAACAAATGTTCAAAGTTCAATGTCAACCAGATTTGAGTTTTCATACCTGCATAATACCTCTGTTTTGCAGGGAAAATAAAATAGAGGAGGCTGTGAAGTTGTTTAAAATAATGAAAGATTCTGATTTTGAGCCAGATTCTTTCATTTATGAGGTTCTAGTAAGGTGTTTTTGCAACAACTTGCAGTTGGATTCTGCTGTTGCCCTCATAAATGAGATGATGGAAAGTGGTATGCCACCAAAGCATTATGTTCTTGTTGATATAATGAATTGCTTCTGTGAATTAGGGAAAATTAAGGAGGCTATAGTGTTTTTAGAAAGTAGACAAGTTCATGAAACTGCTCCTTTCAATACATTGCTTGAAGGTTGCTGTAATGCTGGTGAAATTCTGGCAGCAAATGTTCTGCTGGAGACAATGTCTGAGAGACACATTGCAGATTGTCAATCTTGGAACATTCTCATTAGATGGTTTTGTGAGAATGAAGACATCAAGAAGGCACATATACTTCTTGGCAGGATGATCAAATCATTTGTTATTCTTGACTGTGCAACGTATTCTGCTCTTGTAGTTGGCAACTGTAGATTGGGCAAGTATGAAGAAGCAATGAAACTATTTCATCAAATTTGCGCCAGATGCTGGATTTTAGATTTTGCCTCATATTCTGAACTAGTTGGTGGTCTCTGCGACATCAAACATTCTGAAGATGCCATTGAAGTGTTTCACTATATGTCAATGAAGAGATGCTCTCTTCACTCCTTGGCCTTCTACAAATTGATAAAATGTGTATGTGACTCTGGACAGGTCAAAGAAGCCATAAGACTATGGCAATTAGCTTGCTTTTGTGCTATTTCTTGCTGTATTGCCACACACACTGCTATCATGCAGTTGTTGTTAAGATCAAGGAGGGCAGAAGATATGTTAGCATTCCTCTCACAAATGTTGATGGTGGGCAGTAATCTTGACCTGGAAGCATATTGTATTCTTATTCAAAGTATGAGTAAACAAAACAAAATAAAGGAATGTGTTTTATTTTTCAATACAATGATCAATGAAGGTCTAATACCTGATCCAGACCAACTATTTGATCAACTGTCATTCATGGCCAATCATTCTCAGTTATCTATGATTTCTAGTGCAATTGATAGAATTTCATGTGGTGACATTTTGAATTCAGCAATGTATGGCTTACTGATAACTGGCCTGTTGAAAGAGGGTAGGGAACACGAGGCCCGTCGGTTACTGGACTCAATGTTAGAAAAAGGTTGGGTTCCTGATGCAACCACTCATAATCTATTGATTGGATCTGATGTTAGAAAAGGAATGACTCAAGCAATGTTCTTTGACGATTCTGCCTCACTAGATTCTGTTAGCAATATTCTTGCAGAAGGCCTCGGGGATACATGATACTTCAGCATTGTGTAAAAAGAATCTTAATCCTGGTCAATTTCAACAGTTCAGACCACAAACTTTTGCACCACAGCAGCTAGTGAAAAGAGACATCCATAGAAGCTACCGTTCAAGACTTGAAGACACAGATTGGTCAGCTAGCTACTGCTGTGAGTGAGTTGGTGCAGCAAAAATATGGACCAATTCCTGCTCAGCCAGTGAGAAATCCAAGGATATGACAGAACCAGCAGTGGAAGACTAGTGCACTTCAGCTTCAGAGTTTTCATTCCGGTTTTACTTTTTCTTTTTCATTACCTCAGAACAATTTTCTTTCTGTATTTTATGCTTAATTCTGTACTCCCTTTGATGTTTCCAGATTGCTCCCCTTGCACATTGAGGACAATGTGTGATTTAAGTTTGGGGGGAATGGTTTCTTTTTTGCACATTGACCTGCTGCCAAAGGTCACTTAAGAGTGGGAGCTGGAAAAGACAGCAGTAACCTACACCTGCCTGGAAAAGCTGAAAATGGAACCTGGACAAGACTGTCAACGTCACTTAAGAGCTGATTGGTTGGGAGCTGAACCTGTCAAGTGAAGAAGGGCTGTACCTGGACGTGTAACCTGTCTGACCAGTGAGGGCTACTTGCTGCAGCCAGTTGGAAGTGTAGTGGGCAGATTACCTTCAACTAAAGCAACCTAGTTGAGTTTGTATTAAAGTAGAAATGAATTGCTTTATTCAAACATGAAAACTAAAATATAAGATATTTCAATTACTCTATTCAAACAAGAGAAATTAAAGGAACTTGGAAATAATTCAAATACTATGGATTTTAATTTCTTGGAATTGATGAAATCTCTCATCCAAATACAAGATTAGGATTTTGTTTATGTTGTGTTTGGAGAAGGAAAATTTATTTATTTGAAGAATTTTAAGTTATTTACACTAAAATGACTTGTTTGAATAAAGAAATTAGAAAAAAAATTCAAATTTAAGAAATTTTAGAAGGTATTTCAATTCAATAAAATAGAGAATTTTAAATACCTTAAAAATGTAAGAAATTTGAAATTTTACTTTTTTTTATTCCACTTACAAAGTCAAGTCGAGTCACTTGATGAAGGTTTAGTAAAAAATGTTGAAGGTTCACTAAAGTCAACATAGGAAGAAGGTTCAGTTCAGTCAATCCAAGATGAAAGCTTAGTCCAGTCAATCCAGGGTGAAGGTTTAGTTAAGTCATCCAGGCTAAAGGTTTAGTCAAGTTGGTTAGGACTAAAGGTCGAGTTGAGTCAACCCAAACCAAAGGTTAAGTTGGGTCGTCATGGGCCAAATGTTGACTTAGGTTGAGGTCAAACCGGATTAGCTTAGTCACGGGTCTAGTTGAGTCAGCCCAGACTACAGGTTGAGCTGAGTTGGTTCAGATCAAAAGTCAAACTAGATTTACTTGGACCGAAGATTGAACCGATTCGAGTCAGGTCAAAGATGGAGCTAGATTGAATCTCTTGGAGTAAATTCGAATTGAAAGTCAATACAAATCGTTATATATTGAAGATCAAACTAATTCAACCAGACTAAAGTATAAAGTTGAATTTGCATTAACATAAAAATTAAATTACTTTAATACAAACAAAGAAATTGAAATCTAAGATATTTTAATTAATTCATCCAAACAAATTATTATAAAAAATAAAAAAATATTAATTGTAAGTAATTTAAATCTATTTATTTTAATTTCTTGGAATTATTGATATATGTGGAAACATAAGGTTAATATCTATGCGATTAGTAGGGTTAACAATTAACATGTAAGTTCCATCCTGAGTGGTACTCCATCCATCAAGGATTGTTCATTCAGCACCTAGTCTTGCAGCAATGGAACACTGACAATTCTTTCAAGAGAAGAGAAGCATATGGATATGTAAGACGTGGAATGACTTTTGATTTTTATGACTTAAAATATTTACTATAGTTTTACAATGTGTACATGTCATGCTTTATCCATGAAGTTATTTTATGCTTCTTGCTGCAATCAAATGGTCTCAAAATGCAAGTATAGCAAATTACTAGCTAGTGACAACCTTGAGGATTAGCTTCTTTTAATTGACAGTAAAACCATGACCTTCTAATATTTATGGGGAAGCTAACCTCTCTAATTTATATGATACAGATGACTTTATGTTCCACATCCATGATAATTTGACAATGCTAGCTACCAACTGATTTATAGAAGAGGAATAATCTTCGTAGCTTGACTTTCTACTCATAGAGTAGTGTTTTCAAATTTTGAAATCCAGATTATATTTGTGATAAGTCAAATTGATTTATCAATTTACTTCATTTTTTTAATAATTTTTTTTTGTTGGATTAGTCATTTTACAAAATATCAAAAAGTAGTGTTATCAAATTTTGAACCTGATCCACTAATAATTAAACTCACCCAGATTATATTTGTGATAAGTCAAATTGATTCATCAATTTATTTAATTTTTTTAATAAATATTTGTTGTTGGATTAATCATTTTATAAAATATTGAAAAAACACTTTCATAAAATTATTTTTATATGTAATAATTAAACAACATGAAAAATTTAAAAATCTATACAAAAGATTGTGATATATGTGTAAATGAAATTTTATGTTTAATTTATCATAAATCTAATTAAAACCTTTCTTTTTATTTATATTTAGATTAAAAAATTTATTATTATTTTTAAGTTTAAATATATGTTTTAGTCCTCATATTTGTTTCCCATCCTCAATTAGGTCCTCATGTTTTTTTATGTCCCAATTGCATCCTAATATTTGTAAATTTGAGACAATTAAACCCTCTCCGTTAACTGGAACTAACGTCGTAGACCAATTGAGAGGGCTTAATTGTCTCAAATTTACAAATATTAGGATGCAATTGGAACAAAAAGGAAAGGACTTAATTGCCTCAAATTACAAATATTAGGATGCAATTGGAACAAAAAAAACATGAGGACCAAACGAAATTTTTAATTAATATAAGCTTATAATTAAGTAAATCATTAAATCAACTCTTTTAATCTCTGGTCTAAGGTGAACCAAACGAAATTTGAATATTTATCAATTCATTAATAAACAAGTCTAGTCTAGTATATGGTGAACCAAACCAAATTCATTATCCGCTTTGATGACACTATTTCATAGAATTGTTTTGCACTATGGAATAAGAAGATTGTTGAAAAGCTACTCAGTGTTCATGGCTGATTTAATAAATCTGACAATGCAATCATGTAATGTTAGAGTTTATTTTGAGTATAAAAACTTTTAAAAGAAAAAACTAAAAAAAAAAATCAAAACTAACTTTTTAGTTTAAATTAAACTTTATTTTTTTATTAACTAGAATTTAGCTTATGCATAAATTAATTCGAAATAAAAATCTATGATATATCTTATCAAAATTTCTCTCCATTTTAAATTATATATAAGCTGATTTAAAATTATCCCTATGGAAAAACAGTTTGTATTCAAAAGTTTATTAGGCATATGACCTAATCCCAGCATAATCAATATCAGGCTACAGGCTACAGGCTACGCATAAACATTAACCTGACATAAGTTGAAATACATTAAAAAATTTAAATTCCTTCTAATGCAAACATCAAGTCTAGGAAATCTCTATCCAGTTCTGAAATCTGTATAACTCACCTTGATCGAATTTGAAATTTGCTATGGCCAAATTACAAACAAAAATCTTCCACTGAAAAAGAATTCCTAAATCCAAAATTGATAGTTAATGAATCCAAGGTATCCAAAGTCATTATGAAGCAGTCAACCAATCAGCCACTAAAGAAAATAAAAAGAAAAAGAATGAAGATCAGTCTAAAGTCTGATCTTAAAGAGAGAATCATGTGCTTGAAGTAATTACAGCTTATAGCACTTAAATTGCATAATCACATTACTAAGGAAGCTTTACAAGGGTATATATATCCAATGAAAAATGAACCAATTGCTCATAATTCCACCACAACTGAAAATCAGAACACAGTCGCTAGCTTCTTCTACCTGCATTCAAACAATTCAAGCAAGGTGTTCGTATCTTATTCTACAAAACCAGCATTATTCACTGAATTAAACATAAGGGAAAAAAAAGTTATCCTCAAACTAAAAAACTCATCATTTAAGAATATAAGCCCTAGACTAAAAACACAAATTTCTGAAAAAATAATACCTTGGATAAATCTGAATGTTTTTCCAGTGCCACTTACAAAATATTGGTAGAGGCAACATCAACTATCCTAGCCTATCAACTCCTCTATCGAGTCAATAATTTGCCTTCATTATTCCCACTTTTAATGACAGGACGAGGCAAGAGCGGCACCTCAGAAGGTCCCTTAACATTAACCTTACTCTGTCCTGTGAAACTATTTAACTCCTCTTTTTTACACACAACATTATTATGATGTGTTCCCAAATTCCTGGCATTAGAAACCTCAAGAGTGCCCTCAAGGCCCAGCCGCTTAATCTTGTCAAGAATGGAGCAATGGTCCAAAGAGTCCCGTGCCCTCTTTCTCGCCAGGGCAGCCTCGCGGACAGTTCGCTCAACTCTAGTCCGGGCAAGGGCGAGAGACTTGGAAGCGGCGGCGGAGGCAACCTTACAGGCACAGAGGAGGATGAGGGCATGGCGTTTGTCCAGGGAGGAGATGGAATCGGGGAAAAAAGAGAAGTTTGGTTGAGAGCAAGGTGGACAGAGGAAAGGGGAGGAAGGCAGAGGCGAAGGGAGACAATCGAGGTGAGTGAGTGAGGAGCATTTGGTGCAGGACAGGAAGCGGTGAGCAGGGGCGGAGGTATTAGAGAGAGGGTGGTCAAAAAATTGGAAGCAATAGGGGCAGAAGGAAGACGGGTGGAGGAGGAGGACGCAGGAAGTGCAGACGCGGCGGCTCATGCCCCGAATCCAGAGGCGGTGGAAGAGACGGCTGTCCTTAGAGGCACAGTGGGCACATTCCGGATTGAGGGCAGTGTCCAGCGGCAGAAGACTTGGTTTAGTCGGAGGAAGATTCATGACAATGGCGATTGGTTTCGAAACTGGGTTTTAGGGTTTTGGACAGAGAGGATGGGAGAGAAGAAGATGAGGAAAGAGGAAAACTAATTTCATTTGATATTTTATTATCTAGGCTATGGTAACTGAACCTTTTTATTTTTTAAGAAAATGATATTTTTTACATCATTTGATTTAAGAATAAAATAGTTATTAAAAAAAATAAACTTTTATCTATCTCTTCATAATCATTTGATACATCTCAATATCAAATTTATTCTTATTACTCTATAAATATTGTATCTATTCTTTGTAATAAACTATTAAAAAAATATTTTTTTACAAATTTAATAACATTTATATTTAATAATAACTAAAATAATTTTTTTTATAATCATGTACATACATGTGCAAAAATGTACGCATTTCTATTAATATTTATAAAAACAAATAAATTAAAAAATAAAGTAATTAATTTTAAAAAGGTGTAACAAATTTTTGATGTAAAAATAATAAAAGATATACCATATTATTCTTTTCATTATATTTCTATTCTTATCCGTATTAAACTCTAATATTAACATGATATAGTTCTATAATAATAAAGACAAAATTTATATATTCCATGTTATTATTTAAACAAATTTAGACTTTTGTTTTGAAAATTTACATTTTATTAAGATTTAAACTATTTAAACGTTTTTATTTTTGTTAAGTATTTTTAATTTAGTGTACTTCTTTTAAAATTTCTCACCAATTGAGTCTCTATAATCAAATTTCATTAATATGGACTGACGTGTATAAATGCTTTCAAGAGTGTCCCACGCCATTCCCATGCCATTTTATTGCTCCTTTCATTTTTCTCTCTTTCAACCCCTTTCAACCTTCTTAAAGAAAAATTAAGATCTACATAATTAACTGACTCAAATATTAACAAATCAAGAACATATGGATAGGGAATTTCATAGCGAAAGTCAAGCTTAAGTTTGCAGTACTCTAGATATTCTGCCACAAAATTACACATATGAAGAGGGAATTTTACGGCGAAAGCTTCAAACATTAACAGATCAAGAGATAAAACCAAAATTTCAGAGAAGCCATAATCTGAAAACACCAACAGATAAAAAACATGGACACCAAAGAAATTCTCATCTCATGGTATACTTCATAACAACTACTTCAACAAAAGAGAAAAAATTGTTCATCCCCCAAACCAAAAAAAGAAAAAACAAAAAAACACGATAAACACAAACCATGATATTTTTAACAAAACAGATTTACATCTTCTGGATTGGAACCCAACCTCGCTGGCAGAGAAACTCCAAAATCCACTGCTCCACAAAATTCCCCACACTCCTCATCCAGAACAAAGACAAACAGACAAAAAACTGAATCTCTCAAATGGGCCAGAGCATAGAAATTTCAGAAACAAGAGATCCCACGCTCCCCCACAACAGGAACCTCCTTTCCTCTGCATTGATATCTGATTACTTTTTACCATCCCGTGTTCTCCTTCCTTCAAGGTAAGGCTGTTACTGGTGTCGCCGTGGATTCTTGTCTCTCGCCAACCATCAAAACTTCCTTGCAACTCCATATCACTGGTCCGTGACTAAGAAAGTTTTGGTTCTGTGTTTGGCTTTCCTTGAAGGTTTTGGTTCGAGACGAAGGTCATGGTGCGATCGCGATTTGGTGCTTTCGCAATGGAGGGGTTTCTGCGTTTTCTGATGCAGCTTCTTCACCATTGCGATTTGGAATTGGATTCTTGGTGGAGGAGAAAACAATCCTGATATTGTGATTTCTGGTTTCCTTCTGCAGGCTTGATGGATAGGGAACAAGATGAAACTTACGATTGAGAATGAAATTTGCGATTGGTGTTTTAGAGTTCTTCGTAACGAGGTTTCGTAGTTTGGGTGTTAAGTGTGAACTGGGACGATTTGAAGGTGAGGATATTGGAGGCCTAGGGAAGAAGATGAACTCGCAGCGGTGATTTGGGTTGCGCCTTCGCGAAGATGCTTCACGATGGTGGATGACGGTTCTGCGGTGGTCTCAGAGGCGTTGAAAGTGGCCAGGGACACGTTTCACTTCTAAATATGCCACGTTTCACTTTTAAATATGCGACGTTTAAGTCATTAGACACGTCAGTCCACCACTTGTGCAGCAGCTGTTAACGAAATTTGACGGCAGAGGTTCAATTAATTGAAATTAACACTTATAACGACTCAATTGGAAAAAAGAAGATAAATTGAGAATACCTAACAGAGATGCCTAAATGATTTAAACCTTTTATTAAATATATTGTATATTTCTCAAATAAAAGTTAATGAATTTGAAAATTATAAAATAGTAATAGTAATAACAAGAATAATAATTACAATATAATTATAATAATAATATCAGTTGATTTTTTTTTTCTCTAAATGTATATATATATATATATATATATATCTTTTTAATATTCTCTTTGATTCAAGCTTGGAATATTATTTTTTTTAATTCTTATTGAGATATTTTCAATTATTGATTCAATGTAACTTTTTAACTGCAAAAGATATTTATTTTTATTAGGTAAAGTTAATTACAATTTGTTTTTTTGTGTCAATATCTACTAAATAAAACTATTTTTCAAGTAATATAAGTCAAAATCATTTACCCAACATGATATCAACTATTTTCTAATTAACATTAATGTTTATGCTGTAATATAGATAGGAACTAACTTTTGTCCACTGATACCATGAGTTTTTTTTTTTTTTCTGAATATCAACCATATCATATAAATTAAAACTCGTGTGTTTTTTTCTTCTATATCTACTTGATTGCAAGATTGAAGGTTGAGTTTTGTATTTGACATTTTTATATTCATTAATCATTTAAATACTTTATAAAAAATTAAAATTATCTTATCTAAATAAAACTTTTAAAAATAATTCAAAACAAAATAACCCAAATTCAATAAATTTAAATTTCTCTAAATGTTAAATCCCTTATTTATTACTCTTAAAACTTTCACCCTTAATAGCTCACTCAACAATTCACATTGTTCATGTTTCAATAAGGGATTGAAACTAATTTAAACATTTATTTAAATTACATTCAATGATTTTAAATTAATCCAATTTTACTAAACCTAAGAACAATCATGCACTGAATTCCCCAATATACTCTTTATTGACGTTGTATTTACAATCAGTGCAATTGGATGCAGAATCTATTGGTACTAACCAGTAAATGAGCCCTTTATATTTGGCTTTCCCTAATTTTATGTCTTTCACACTTATCTCATCTATCCAGACTAAGAAGAACAAGGAGAATCTGGCCTAGATTACATCATGAATTTAAACCAGTAAACCATGAGCCAAAGAATTATACATATCATGGAACTACCATGCTTATTGTACACCTAAAACTACAGTAAATCTAGTGTCTTTTTTCAGTCCTTTCAGAAGATCAGTTAGATGCAATGTACATACCCTTGTGCTACCGATCCTTGGCTGAAACTCTGTTGATAAAATCAAAAAGAGGAAATAGATTAGTTCATTTTCAATCCAATACTGTTATTTTAAGACTAGCAAATTTAGAATTCAGCATTACAATAAATGTATTGAAGGAAGCACTTACATATGATGGTATCCAGTGCTATAGTTACTCCTTGCAAGTAGACTTGTTATGTCCAAGTCCCTTGCATCGGCTGCAATGTAGATGGCGCTTGACTACTTCATGAGGTCCAAATCGCTTTGTAGCTGGTCGACCAGGAGGTCTTTTGGTGGGAGGAGGTGTTACTGTTACCACAAGCTGAGAATCTTTTGAAGCAGACATTTCCGCATCTGAAATTGGATGCACAATCTCCGAGTATGTCAACCTGTAGCTCTCCGTTGTACAGTATCTGGAGCAATAATCATAAACACTTTGGCCAATGCCAACAATTACGGCAATGGCATGACAACATGGCACACCAGTCAGTTGCCAGGCTTTACAACTACATTCCCATCTGTCAATATCAACCACCTCAGTTGTGTCGCCACATACCTCATAGGTGCTACATGTTGATTGCAGAACTGAAAGTGAATGATTTTTTTGACTTTCTTTTTTAAGCTTATCTTCCATGGATGGACTCAACCTAGTTTCCCATTGTTCTGATGCAGTCTTTCTGGCAACTATCAACTCCATAATCTTACCCCTAATTACATCGACCATCTGCGTTATCGGCAATTCATCTGCATCAGATACCCAACTATAGAAGAGCTCCCCAAAGTTGGATGTCATGTGATTATATCTAGTACCCTGAAAAAATGAATTTGCCCAGTTCTGAGGTTCACTTTGAATAATCCAATTGTAAGCTTCTTCAGAAATCTTTTTAATGCTCTCCATTGAGTTGTGAAAACCTTCTGGTTTGGTGGCATACGCAGCAGCATATAAATCCTCAATCATGAGTCGCTTTACCTCATGAGAAAACTGCCCTTTCAAGTCTCTAAAAAGTTGCTCAGTCAAATATCGCAGGCAGTATGCATGAAATGAACCTTCAAATATCTCTGCAATTGAAGTTTTCAGCCCCTTCTCTCTGTCTGCTACAAATGTTATGGGACAAGATGTTGAAAGCACCGATTTGAGTTGAAGTAAGAACCAATGCCAGCTATCATCACATTCTGCATCATCAACAATAGCAAAGGCAACAGGATACACACCATCATCAGCATCTGCAGAAGTTGCTGCTAACAGTGTTCCTTGGTATTTTGACCTCAATGGAATGCTATCAAGGAAAATTAGTGGTCGGCAACCTTGTTGGAAGCCATGCAACAAAGCATGAAGTGATACGAAGAGACGATCGAAGCTTGAGTCTTCCTTTGTTGTGCACATGGCAAGACTACCAGGATTAGCCTCCATTAACTTTTCACAGAAGAAAGGTAACTGACTGTATGCCTCTTTATAAGAACCCTGAAGCTGCTCTTTAGCAATCTCTTTCCCACGCCATGCTTGAAAATAGTTCAGTTGAATTCCATATTCCTGTTTGATGTCATTGACAATGTCCTTAGGTTTGTAATCCGGAAAATCTTTCAACTTCTCCTTTATAATACTGGCCACCCAACTCCTAGTTGCTTGATGCCCTGTTGTTGCAAAAGCCCCATCACAGGTATGAGTTGAATTCATTTTCTTTATACATATCAACTGAGTGGTTGACAACCTTGATGCATGAATTCTCCAAGGACAACCATCTGCTTTGCATTTAACAGTTACTCGATGACTATCATTTTTCTTATATTTGAAAGCAAATTGATGGGCAATGGCATATTTACGCAAGGATTCTCGAAACTCATGTACACTACTGAACCTTTGACCCACCCCTGTTATAGTATTTTGCCACTGCTGTGCTCCCTTGGCATACTTCTCTTCGATTGAGGATTGAAGAGGAAGAGAGGGAGAAATTTCCGGCAGCATGTCCATATCCATATTTGTATCAATTTGATTGGTATCATGATCAAGCACAGTATCAACAATATGACTGTGACAAGCATTGAGTGGTGCCGGTGCTACTGTTTCAGACAATGTTGTTCTGCTTGACCTAAAAGTCCAAGAATTCCAAAATTAAGCCCTAGAATGTTCTACAAAATAACATAGATAGAGATATTATTAGCATAGAAAGAAAGATAACTACCTACTGCCAGGCATGTTTGATACCTCAAGGGCAACTACCTCTTCAAAAAGGATATAAATATCAACAGTAGAAGAACTCCCATGAAATTTAATCATCCGCTTCAGATCCTTGTCATTAGATACAGTAATGAGAGTCTTCTTATTCCCAGGAAGGAAATACTTGATAGACATGCTATCAGTTCTAATGTTAAACATTTCGGCCACTTCCACCTTGAACTCGTCAAACTTCATTTCATCATCAATGTCTATAGCATGAGCATCACCACCTTTATATGACAAACAACCGTCTTTCTCAGTCAAAAACTTGCCTCCGGACTGACATATTGCAATTAGCTTCATGGCAGCCATAACCTAACACTGAAATAGATAATTTTTATCATCAAGATGACACATATAAAGAATGTTCCAGTAACAACAGCAACACAAAATGAAAAGTGTAAAGAACTAATTAGTTCTATCTTTTTACTGATGATAGAAAAAAAAAATAACATAAAATTCAATACTTTTAGGATTGTGAATGGCTAATTCAAATATCTATAGTACTAAGATGACATCCCATTCCTTCAAGAATAAAAATATCGCATTGAGACATAGCATAGTTTCATTACCCCTAATTGGAGACCCTTAACCTGAAGAAGAACCTGCTGTTTTTCCATTTAAATTCAGAATAGGTATGATGATCAGTCAAAGTGTAACCCTAAGATCAGAGGAAACACAAATGAAGAATATTACAAATATACCTGTCTGATTACTAGAGAAGGTGAATTAGGGTTTCTAATACCAAAGGCGATGAATTACACACGGACGCTTCTCTCAAGGTCGGTGCTTGCAGCATCAGCGAGAGTGCTGTCACATTTGATTTCTCTTTGACAGTGAATGGGAAAAGAAGAAAAAAGAAAATCAAAATATGAATTTGTTGTTGTTTATTGAAAGCAATGTCATGTCCTACTCCTGCTCCCAAACAAATCTTGTGATTCAAAAAGCTTTTAGGGCTGGGCGAAACTGGGCTTGCACAGAGGTGTCCATCTATAGTATAATCTCTCATCCTTCTTTCATATCATATCATGTACTCTCTCCTTTTTACCCTTTTAGATGCATGAATGAGATGGCGTCATCCTAGATTTTTTGGTAAATTAAAAAAAAAAAAAACTTCTGACAGGTTTTACTATCTTTCCAAAACATTATATATTCAACATGTATTTTTCATACTCCGATTTAGGTCATTTATTGTATATTATTAAAAAATTATGTACTCATAATCTTATCCTATACTCTTCTACACAATTTCTAAATCTTATACAAGAGACAGGAAAAATATGTTTAGAAAGACAACTAATTTGATAAGTATCATTTATCCCACACCATAAACTATAACTATCATTATATATTCAACATGTCAACTTAACATTAAGTGTATGTAAATTTGAATTCATGATATTCTATTTAACCTATTGATTAAGTAAAATAGAATTAGAATTAAATTAAAATAAGACATTTGCAAATACAAATTTGTTTTATTCAATTGATTTAATTACAAATTATAAGGGTTGAGACTCCTGAATTGAAGAAATGTTAGGTCCAATAACTCAGTTTGTATAATTCTATGCACAATACTGAAAAAATAGTTAGAAGACAAACAGAACATATAAGAATAATTAACTCTTGAAATAGTATTAGAATATCATATTTAAGAATAATTTTTTTCATATTTAAAATCATTGAAGTAATTTATAAAATTGACATGATGAGATGAGTTATATATTATGTTTTAATTATACTAAGGTTTACAAGTAATTTTAGTATATACTTTTTTATTGATGTAAAAATCTTTTACCCTTATCTTAATAGATCAATCAGTTGCTTTTTTAGTGTTGAATTTACATTATTGAACCACAACTTGGTCATCTTTTCACTAATCTGAGATTTAGCTCGGTTGGAATGTCTGAAGAATGACTGTCATCTTTTATATTAAATTGTTCATTTCAGCATATAAGTGATATACCTTCTTTATAACATGTGATTCTTGATCCTTATAACATGTGATTCTTTTATAGTATATAACATTTCCATAATGAAAATAAATCAATTATTTCAATTTGTTATTTCAAACTCATTTATTTAGTGCTTTAAATTGACTTATATAAGATAATTTCTTATTCATTTAGAACTGACAAGGTGACTCAACATGTAGTAACTTAGTTCTATAAGTGAGTTTAATTCACAATCACATCTCTTCTTCAATCTTTTAATTTTGTAGATTATAATTTGTATAGATTTATATGAAAAATTATTATTATTAATATTTTATTAATAATTGTATTGTTATTATTAATTTATATCTGCATAAAAGTTTGTTCAGATTCTCTATAAATTTTATGTATAAACTATCAACGAATAGTATCAAAAGTAATACATAAACATATGATGCATGGCCACATCAAGACTAAGGTTCCTGATTTGGAAAACTCCATGAAGACTCAAAGGAATCTATCTTTCTCTTGTTTAATATTGACCAAGGTAATCGATGTTAGATGATTGGGTCAGCTGGTGGCAAACTAAGATCCAACTCTTGATAGGATGGTTGTGAAACAATTCACTAAATTGACTGGTAAAACAGGAAACCAAGCCAAAGCTTTCCCCTTCAAAGTGGTGGAGAAAATTATACACCATATGACATCATTCATCATAAATAATGCCATCATATTCATAAAAATTCTAATATGCTTGTCTCGGTCAATAGACCCATCATACTTGTCAAATACAGACATCCTCTAGTTGTCGAGCAAAAGAGTCTTCGTGATCCCCACAATGAATGGGAGTAGATTGGTCGTATCAACTGTCATTATGGACGGGTTATGGTCTTTGCTTACCTTGAAGTTGTTCGCTTGAATCATTCGGTTTGTCTCATCTCAGAATTGCTTTGTTGGTCCCTAAAGGGTTGGGGTGCATGACATGAGATCTTTACCATCCATCTTTTATCGAATGATTGCATTCTCAGCTCGCAGCGCCTTTATCTCTTCCTCATACTTCTTGTGCATCACATCCATGTCTTTGCATCCTCTACATAATCTCCTTGGATCCATTTGATCGTCCAAAACTTTCTTTAACACAACATTACTTTGCATGTTCCCTAGTAATTATCATGTGAGCTTAAGTAGTTTCTACTCGACCTCACAATTAACATTCATTTAAAACAATTTTTGGTTGCACACTTCAATGTGGTTCTTTCCGTGTTAGGATAATTTGTTCAGCAAGTAATCATGGAGTACCTGTTAAAAGTGTTATGATGCTAAAGATAACTCTGATTCAATCTATTAAAACAATTAATGCTATAATAAATATATATCAAAAAGTCTCAATAATAGTTTCTTTAACTTATGAACTTTTGATTATGATTAATTTGATTATGGTCAAATTTCTTTTAAACATAAATATTGATTTATTTATATTAATGAGATGTTTAACTTATTTTAATTGTAACTGATTAGTTTTTTCCATATCAAAACAATTAGTCATTATTGCTGTCCATATGTATCGATAAATACATATAATACAATTTCATTAATAATTCATTCACAAAAACAATAGCATAAAAAGACGCAAAATAATAATAAAAAAATACATCCAATTTTACCACTAAAATATTGTTGTGTGCACCAATGTATAAAACCCTGTTAATTAATAATGTTATAGATTGGTTTAAGAGATTTTAATTACATCCTTCCCAAATGTAAAGACATACATTTATAGATTAAATTGTAGGTAATGGTTGGTAAATTCAAGCGTGATTGCAGCCATAAGATATAAGCGTGATGTGATTGATCAACATGTGTTTCTTCATTCTCTTTTAACAAAGTTTGAGACCTTATCACAACAAACAAGACAAATGGCATCAATGCAATTCTTGGTGAGTTAGCCAACAATGAATTATATTGCCTATGCGGACTAAGAATTAAAAGATTCACCTCACTTCATTCTCCATCTAATTGAAAATAAAATATCATGTGAAAATGCGTCAAATACTATAACATTACATTATGGTTTCCATGTACAAAATGCAACTTCGAGTTTTGAACAAGGTCACCAAAGAGAGAAGACAGAGCAAGTATAGGCAGAAAATAAAATGGTGAGGTCAAAACAGGGTAAATGGTGAACAAGTGTTAAAATGACGAAAACAAAGAATTCAAATGATAAATCCACAGAGACTGAGATAAAATGGAAATTGGTCCTTAAATTTTGCAAATTTCCAATGAAACATGGAAAACAGAGGGAATCTGCTAAGAGAGTTTATTAACATTGCAGAAAAGAGTATTTGCACAAGGGCAAAATAAGCAGATACGCAAACTCAATATTTGCAGATATTATTATTATTCTGTGTAGAAAACTGATGTATCTGTTACTATTTGTGAGTTAATTAAAGCAAAGAGAGGATGAGAAAAAGTTCAATCGGAAAGAAGAGCACAGGTGAAGCCATCGGTGACAAGTTGATTAATTGCATCCTTAAACTTAACATAGTCCTCAAGTTTGTTGTAAACCTGGCGAGAAATTCGGGCATAGGCAGTAACAGTGGCGTCTTCTTCTCCTCCAGCGAAATAAATGGGAACTTCAACTCCAAACTCATCTCTCAAACGAGTCCTAAGTTTGAGAGCATGAGAATCACTCATAATCCCCAAACATGGAGGCAAACCTACCATCACCATGCTAGCACTCATGTCAGGAGGAGTTCCGAGATGGGTTCCCCAAGCCTCCACCAACATCTTCCCCATCTCAACCACAACATCATGATTCCTTTTTCTGATCCCTTCGATTCCTCCTTCGAACCTCTTCACGAAATCCATAACCGCAGGAACCACCAACTGTGCACTGTAGTCCCGGTTCCCGGTCCAAGAACTCTCCACCGCTAACCCATTCCCGTACTCGTGAGACACAACGGGATGGTGTAGGTCACGTGACTTCGGCGACGCACGTGCGTAGAGGAACGCCACGGAAGGGGGGCAGAAGAACCACTTATGCAAATTGCTCGTGTAGAAATCCGCGCCAATCTCTTGCATATCCACGCGCGTGCACCCAATCGCGTGCGCCGCGTCAACGAAAACCTGCTCCACCCCCTCCTCCCTGCAGAGCGTAACTAACTCCTTAACGGGAATGACCACGCTGGGCATGGAAGTCACGTGGTCGATAACCGCCAAGCGGATTCTGTTACCTCGGGACTTTCCTTTCTCGATGGCCTTGCGAAACTCCCGGACGATTTCGTCGTTGGAGGTTACCGGGAAGCGGAGGGGGACCACGACGACGGAGCCGCCGGCACGTACCACGTAGGCCTCGATGGCTTTCTTTACGGCTCCGTAGGCGTAGTGCAGCATGAGGACGACGTCGCCCTTCTGGAAGGTTCCGTCGTGGAAGGCCCAGGCGGCCTGCTGGAGGACGATGGCGGTGGCGGTGGAGGCGTTGTCGACGAGGGAGATCTCGTCCACGTGACGGGCGTTGACCAGGTCCTTGATGATGGTGCGGGAGCGGAGGAGGCCGCTCTTGAGGTGGTTGAAGTAGAATTGGTCCGGCTGGCGGAGGTTCTTGAGCTGCCAGTCGCGCTGCACGGCGAGGACGGAGGCCGGGCAGCAGCCGAAGGCGCCGTTGTTGAGGCGCGCCACGGCGGGGTCGTGGTGGGAGAATTCAGATTGGATCTCGGCGTCGGTGATGAAATTGGTGGGCTTTAACTTCTTGTGGGGATGGGAAACCGCGTCGCCGTTTTGGTGTTCGGTGGAAGCCATTGGAGACTGAGAGAGGAGAGTGGATCTAGGGAAGGAGGGGAAGAGAATGAAGACAAAGTGTGGTGATATTATCTTTCATTCGCATTAGAGTCTACTCAGCAATCCATATAGTGACATGGGAAATTTGGAATATAAAATGAGGGAGGAACAAAACCAGCCAACCAGCATAAAGGTACCCTTTTTATGGATGCTGCTGTTTTCTTATTCATATAATGCAATGCAATGTAATGCTCCAGGAAGTGCTGGTATCATTGCAATCCGTTTCCCATCTTTTCCTTTTTATGCTTGGAATTTGGTTTTCTATTGCACACCCCACTAGCACACAACTATAGGATTTGACCACTGAGTGACCTTGTTATGCTTGCTTATTTATATTCATTACTTGGAATGCTTTTCAAAGTAAAGGATGAATGAGTGTGCTTGATTCAATGAGTTTGAAACCAATGCAAAGGGGTTTTTTCTTATACTTTTTTACTTAATAAAGGGGTATGTTTACTACTCTGTTTCCTGCTTCTGCTCCCAACACAGAATTAATGTTTGTTGTCATTTGCCAAAAATTTACTGGCGATGATGAAGTGAATCCATAAAAGGTATACAACCATGGATTTCCTTTGAGTAAAAGTTTTGTTGATTTCGTGTTCCATCTAAATATTTGTGGAGAGGGGGCAATGAATTATATCATGTAAAATACCAATTTCTTGTATACATCTCAATATTGGGACAACTTCAAAGCTCTTTATATTATAACCCTCCACTTGTTATTGAAAATTATAATCAAAAGCCTTTGAAGATACCATACAACAATAGGAATTATATTCATATAATTGTTAACGACTTTTTCTTTTGGATAATACAATGTTTCAAAGTCTGTATCATCAGGTAAATATTGCATAAACCCACAGATTTCAAGTTGTTGAATGTTTACTTCCTTTTTAGAAGTATTTCATTATATCCCACTGAATCAAGAAATTTAAATCAGTAAAGCAAAGAAAAAAACAATTTTCCAATTGAAAAATATGTATTATAGGATAAGAAAAAAATATACATTAGAATTTTTTAAAAATGAATAGCTAAAGGTTGAACAACATATGTTTTTATCGGAGCATATGGAAACCAACGACACCATATTATTTAGGACTTTATATGATGATTTATATGCTTGTCGATTTTTCCACTTGATGATATTCATTTTTATTTTATAGAGTAATATGAAACAAATACACTTCGATGCAGGCTTATTTTTCTTTTTAAAAAAATAATATTTTTGTAATATGTTTTGCCACTTGACTTTGTTATTAATTAGCTTTGTTGTTTCACTTTGTTTAACTTGCACTGATTGGGTCAATAACTTGATGCTAAAACTTCAACATGTTACTTGAAGTATTCGAACTAAGTTTTGTCTTTTCTGTCCTTCAGTGGACCTTTGTCCTATCTTCTTGTTATGTTAATGTGATATGCAGGGGTTCATTATATTCTTGTTCATGGAAAAATTATTTTCTTCGTGTTAACAGTATAATTCATCTTTGATGCAATTACAATTTAATGAAGATTTAAAGATAGATGCTAAAAGTTATCAGAAATAAATAGTTATTATATTTTGTTTGTGATTATTAGGAGTGTTGTTTATGAATTCTATTCCATACATTAGAAATAAATATTAGAATTTAGTAATATATATATATATATATATATATATATATTTTTTTTTTTTTTTCCTCTTAGAGAGGGTGCTTTTTTAGTTGGTACACTTTAACATAGTATATCAAATTTTAGTTAACAAAAATATCATCATATATTATGGATTCTAAGTTTTAAGGTTAATGGTATTTGAATAATTTCAATTTTTAAAACTAAAAAAAATAAGAAACTCTCAAATCCTTACTCACCTATCTCTCTCTGATTCCTTATTCCTCTCAAACTTTTCTCTTTTATCCATCTCACTCCCACATTCCTTCTGTCATCCCTACACTAGTCCTAACTCGTCGATTGTCGTCTCTTAGCCAACAACAGCCTTACCGTTGGTTAGACAACCAACCCAACGCCTAACAACAACCAACAATCACGACAATAGTCGCGACTCGCTAGCAGCTCGCTCACCAGCATCCTAACAACGACCTGCCACCATGACCCACGAGCACCCCACCAACGTTCCGGTGACAACCAACGAGCAACCCACCATGACAGCATTAGGCAACCACCATCTTACCAATCAATCCCATCATTGATAGTAAGCACAAAAGGTGTTTGTGAAAATGCTTGTGAGAAAAAACCAATTGCATGTTTTTTTTTTTTTTAATTTTGTTATGTCTTTTATGATGTCAATTGTCTTTGTTGTATTAGTTCAATTTTCTCTTGCCAATATTGCTTGCTCCTTTGCTGATATTTCTAATATTGATTGAACGTTTGATGATGCTTTTTTTAAGGGATGTTTCCTCGTATGGTTCAGCTTCAAAGAAGTTAAAGCTACTGAAGAAAAAATAGAGGAAGAAAATTGAAATTAGACTTGTTATCTAGTATATACAATCCCATTTAGAATGCAAATTGAAATTATTGAAATTTGTTGTCCATTTAGTTTATTGAAATTATTGTGGGCTTATTGATTCACTTAAGTATGGGTAATTCTTGACAAAAAATACATGTGATTCAAGTATATATCATCTAATACTTTCACAATTTTGGGCTTGTTGTTAATTTTTCCCATGTAAAGAGGGAGTGTAATAAAGCAGCGACTACAAATTTGGCTTTTAGCGGTAAAAGATTAGTAGGAAACAATCATAAAAAAAATGAGTGTCTTCTAAAATTTTTTACATTTTTAGCAAATCATTTAACATTTATGTACTTTAATTTTACTTGAGAGTGGATGATTAATAACAAAATAAATGTTATCAATAATGTATTGATAACAACATCCATAGGTAATGCCTCATCCATTTCCTCAATAATCATTATACCTTAGAGTAATGTTTGCTAAAGTTTCCAAATTCTAAAAGAAAAAAAAAATCTTCCAACCAATACATGTCACTTTGAACCAATCACCTACATATTACAAATTAATGAAACTTTAAATACAACAAAATCATGCATTACTTATGAGGAGATGATTGAGATGTTAATAATAAGTCTTTCTTTCTTTTGATTGGACAATTTCGTGAGTCATGTCATGATTGATTCCACCACAATTAGGATAATGAAAACAACGCGACTTCTTTGCAACTTCAACTCCTCCTTTTGCCCTTGATCCTCTTGATCGACCTTTTGTTTTAGAAGTGGTAGGATTTTCAACATCACACTCACCAATATTTAGAACACCATGTTCTAGATCAATTGAACTTTCTTGAACTTTAGGCATGCCTTTTAAATAGTGAATGACTTTCTTTAACTCTTTAGTAGCTACTTCAACTCGATCTTTGGTCTTTAAAGATTCAACCTCTAAACATTGCACAAGTGATCGAAACTCAACAGAGGAGTTATCATTAGAGTTGATTATGTGTCTTGATTGTGGGATCAATGAGCCTTCTCTTCTTCATCAAGAAAGAATATATTCTTCTGGAATGCTAAAATAGTCGTTTTTCAACAACACTCGAATAACATGTCCACATAGTATCTGTCGCAACCGGAATCGCGACGGTTGACGCTCCAAAAAAAAAACAAGTTTTGAAAAATGTTTTGGGGTCGC
Organism: Vigna radiata var. radiata; assembly: GCF_000741045.1. NCBI lineage: Eukaryota > Viridiplantae > Streptophyta > Magnoliopsida > Fabales > Fabaceae > Vigna > Vigna radiata. The sequence goes on from NC_028358.1 coordinate 31,040,250, forward strand.
CACCATAGTTTATTCTGGAAAACTACGGAAAAACCATAAAATGATAAAACACGGTCCACGAAAACCAAAGAATGAGTTCGGGAGTCGGTTACGTGTAGGAAAGGTATCAGCACCCCACAACGCCTGCCCGAAGGCAGTACCTATAATTAAATATGCGACTTTGATGTGGTTTTAAAAATGTTTAATTATCCCCAAAAAAGACGTTATAAAGAAACAAAATATATTTTTTAGTTTTTTAGGAAATTGCTCAGAGAATTTGTATGGAAAAGATTTGGATTTTTTGGAAGTGAACCTGACAAGGACTGGCCTTGCTCTTACATATCTCCACTTTGGATGGAGAATCAAGGATCACGTAGTTCTGGCCAAGATTGTTTGTTGTTTGGAAAAGGTTCTTAGCACGAGGACGATGCGTGCGATCACGCACATGGTTAAACCTTTAAAACATATCTGATAATTTTATGAAAGGGGAAAAGGTCTTAGTACGAGGACGATGCGTGCGATCACACACGTGCTTAAACCTTTAAAACATACCTGATAATTTTNCTGATAATTTTATGAAAGGGGAAAAGGTCTTAGTACGAGGACGATGCGTGCGATCACACACGTGCTTAAACCTTTAAAACATACCTGATAATTTTATGAAAGGGGAAAAGGTCTTAGTACGAGGACGATGCGTGCGATCACACACGTGCTTAAACCTTTAAAACATATTTTTTTAATTTTTTCAAGATAGAAAAGGTCTTAGCACGAGGACGATGCGTGCGATCACACACCTGCTTAAACCCTTAAAACGTTTTTGATAGTTTATTAAAGGGAAGAAAGGTCTTAGTACGAGGACGATGCGTGCGATCACACATGTGCTTAAACCTTTAAAACATATTTTTTAATTTTTATAAAAGAAGAAAAGGTATTAGCACGAGGACGATGCGTGCGATCACACACGTGTTTAAACCTTTAAAATATATTTTTTAATTTTATAAAGAGAGAAAAGGTCTTAGCACGAGGACGATGCGTGCAATCATACACGTGCTTAAACCCTTAAAGCATTTTTGATAATTTATTAAAAGGAGAAAGGGTCTTTGCACGAGGACGATGCGTGCGATGGCACACCTGCTTAAACCTTTAAAACATATTTATTATTTTTATAAAAAAGGAGAAAAGGTTTTCTAGCACAAGGACGATGTGTGCGATCACACATGTGCTAGAAACCTTAAAATATATTTTTTTTTAATTTTGTGAAAAATAAAAGGGTTTTCTAACACAAGGACGATGCGTGCGATCACACATGTGCTTAAACCCTTAAAACATTTTTAATTATTTTTATGAAAAGGAAGGAAGGGTTTTTTAGCACAAGGACTATGCGTGCGATCACACATGTGCTTAAACCCTTAAAACATTTTTAATTATTTTTATGAAAAGGAAGGAAGGGTTTTTTAGCACAAGGACNATGCGTGCGATCACACATGTGCTTAAACCCTTAAAACATTTTTTATTATTTTTATACATTTACCTTTTTGGTTTTTTATTTTTTTATTTTATATTTTATCTTTTTATGTAATTTTATTATACGAAAATGATATTTAAAACTGTATTATTGAAATAAACAACAAAATTATTTATGTAACCATTTTTTAGAAAAGTTAACAAATAAATTAAAGCAGTATTTACTAAATGTTAAAAGCACGCTAAGGTTATTTTTACCATTTACAATTTATTTATTTTACTTAAAAACCAATATTTAAAAAGAGAGATGCTAAACGTTATAACAATTTTTGTGGTTTTAATATTTTATATGTTTTTTATTTTTGCTTTTTCATTTTTGTTTATTTACTTTCTATGATTCTTATATTTTGTATTTTTATATAAAATCGAGTACAGCAAACCATCAATAATAAAACAATATACCAAAACTAAAGAAATAAAGGCAAATAAAATAAAATGAAAACAAAAAAGTTCAATAAGAATGGGAAAGGAAATGTAACCAGGAAATTGATCTCCACCCTTCTGAAGTTGCCTTAAAGGTCCTCCACTGCACCATAAAAAGCTTCCACAGAAAGTTGTTCATTCATCTGTGCACATGCCTCTTTGTCCCACTTCTTTTTTTTTTGTTCCCTTATGTTGTCTTCTCAAAATTGGATTTTTCTCCTCCCCTCCTTTTCTCTTCAAAGTGCGTATTTATATACACAGATTGTAATATTATTGTGATCTTGCCTTAATGATGAATTAATTGACAATTAACATAACAGGGAAAAAATGGTCTAATAAATCAAATTATAATAATTGTCAAAAAATTATCCATTAAAAGGAAATCATATTTTTTCTTTTTAGGAAGAAACTCAATGCAGCAATCAATATATTATTTTTAATTATTGCTTAGAATTATTGGCATAATGTTGATTCAAATTATTACCAAATAAAACAAAATTCCAAAAAAAAATTCTAAAGTGATCTATCATGCATTAATATTAATTGCTTATGGGCATTTTTCCAAGGAAATCAAATCCAATTCATCAGGTGCAACACCTCTCCCATTCTATTCACATGCACCCCCTTTTTTTTCTTTTTTTTTCTTCTTCCTTTTGTTTTTCTTTTTCGTTTTTTTTTCTTCTTCTTTTCCTTTTTTTTTCTTTTTTTTTAAAAGACTAAACAAAATAGTAAAATAAAATAAAATAAGATAAAAGTAAAAAAACAAGTTCTATTATTTAGCCACCCGGACGAAATTGGGTGTTGACAGTATCCCAGAAAATTCAAATTCTTTACAAGAATTGGACTTTTTTCCTTTACCCAAGTTACAAAACGACCTCCATCAAGTTTGGTATGATGTCGCACTAGTCATTGTCAATCACAGTTGTTGTATATTTTGTAGATAACTCAATCTCATGTTGAAGCAACTCAAAGGCATATGGTGTGAGTATAGATGCAACATGTTCCTCGATTGGAAAACTCATTTTCATTAGAGGATTATGATACTTTTGATGCATTCTCGCCTCTTCTCCAGCTTGATTTCTAATGTTCACTGCATCTCCAACCTTAAAAAAAGGAAATATGAAAAACTTATATAAAAAAGGAAGAAAAAAAAACTTGTAGCACCAAACAATAATATATATTCTTACTTCATTCACAAAGTCCATCAAACTCGTTTTAACATCCAAGAATCTTTTAATATATGAATTTATAGATTTTGAACCTCTAGTCGTCGTCATCCCAATGAAAAAGAATTCTTTCAAATTGGCTAAGGCCCAAAATTGACGATGAGAATACAATGCTTGAAAGGGGGTGTGTTATTACTTACATGAAAGCATCCAACCATCAAATCCCATTGTTGTTCAAAATCACTTGCACATTCTAAATGATATAGCCTGTAAAACTCAGTTTTGAAGTCGTCATATTTTGTACCTAAAAGGAAAGAAAACCAAGTTGGCAACTTTGTCGCAATATGCCATATGCAAAAAGCATGCTTTGTATTTGGCTATTCCATTGAAACATCTTCTTTAAATGCATGGTCTTGATCAGTTATAATTATTTGTGGACACTTCCCTTTGACAAAATGTACAAAACTCTAAAAATATAACAAATAATAAAAATGAAGAAAATACAAAAGTTAATATTTAAGAAACAAAAATAACAACAAATAATTATAACTCACCTTTAAAGCTCGTGTGAAGGAAGGTATCTTCTCATCCCTTAATAGAACACAGCCAAAAAAAAATGGAATTTCCATGATTATCAACTTCAACCCATAGTCCAAGAGGGATATCATAATGATTAATCCCATACGTAGTATCAAAGACAACCACATCCCCAAAAGCTTCATCGTATCGAATCACCAAATACCCAAATAATATGTTCCAAATTGTTACTTTCATCCAATGTAAAATCATATTGGAAAACATCATCTCTGTCTTTCAAACTTTTGCATAATTTGAGAACATCTGAAGTGTCGTCAACATTTTCGCCTTCAGGAAAAAAGTTCATTCAAGATCTTTTCAATTTCATCATCATCCTCACAAACCTCTCTAATTTCATAATCTTCGAATGTTGAATCATCATCTTTAAAAAGCACTCCAAGCCAATTACCAATTCCTTCGGATGTCATTATACTTATGAGAATTTAGAGAAAAGTCCATCAATAATTATTTTTCACATCAGTAATGATTCCTCACCTTACAAATCAAGATGATTTTAACTCAAAGCATATTAATTATTTCGTTATTCAAATGTTAAGCAAAATAAATAAAGGAAGCCACCAAACAAGGAGGTCACATAATACTCAAAAGTATGTGCCTCTAAAATTTAAAAACAAAATTTAATAACAATCAAAAGGAAAAGATATAACATAACCCTTCAATAAAAAATCAGCATCAACATTATCAATTATTTTGTTATTAAAGTGGCAAACAAATAAACTAATAGAACAAGAGTGGGTTGTTGAGTGTGGATCATAGAGAGGATGAACATGAGAGAGAAACAAATTAGATAAGTGAGAAAGATGGGTTACGGTTAGGTAGGTAGGTTATTAGGTGAACGTTTCTGATTTTTATTTTTTTTATGAATATATCTTTCTTTTACAATGTCTTTTTTTTATGAATGATGATTTTTTTTTAGGTTAAATACCTTTTTTGGTCCCAGTTTTGGTTGGTAACATTCAAAATGGTCCCTGTTTGTTTTTTCTGTTCAATTTAGTCCTAAAAAACGTAATTTGTGTTCAATTTAGTCCTTTTTACAAACTACGTTTAAATGGTTAACGACGAGATGTCCAAATGTGCAAGTCCATTATGAAATGTCATTTATTGGCTGACGTGGAGTCCTTTGTGGCATTGTCAGTTGGAATTATTATTTTTGAAATTGTATTTATGTTATTAGGGTTATTATTTTGGGAATAAATTAAAGGTAATCATTTGTGAACTTTTTATCGTGGTTTGGGAGGGAAACTTGCGAGATTGACAAGAACAACTTTGAGAGGAAACACCAGTGACGTGCTGTTCCAATTAGAAGCATTCATATTTGGGAAATAAGGTTTGTGTTCGTAATCCTTGCTTTGTGGCATTAGTATCTAGCATTTTTGTTGAACACTATAAAACCTGAAAAATTTTTCGTTTATGAGTGTTAGATTTTGGAAAAGTAACAAATTTTGTAACAATTGTTGAAATTTATTTAGGGCATTGTTGTGTGACGTATTATAATTGGTTTTGTGAAGGTCATTGTGGGTTTTTTGACTTTGATTTTGGTTTCCCATACCTGTTAGCACGTACTTTTAGTGTTTATATAGTGGTTTACATGCCCATAAAGTTTATTTTATAGGCTTACATTTGGGATGTCTGAGGAGAGGTTTAATATTGTGGTCCACCATGGTGGGACCCTAGTACATGATTTTCCTTTTAAATATGTTGGTGGGATAACGACATATTGGAGTGTGGACCCTGACAAATGGAGTTATTTTGAAGTGGTAGATGTTGTTAAGGAATTGGGGTATATTAAAGTGACTGACATATTTTATTGCATTGAAAATATTCTACATAAGTTGGTTGATGACAGAGGTGCAATGAACATGGTAGACGTTGCCAAGTATTTAGGGGAAGTTCACCTGTTTGTGGTTCACGGTGTGGATGATGAGCTAGAGTTGGTTGAAAATGAAGCAAGTGAAGAAGAACAAGAACAAGCTCTTTTGCTCTGTCATGGAAATTAGAGAGTAGAGGAGACAACCATGTAGGTGGGGAGGGTTTGAATGAAGTGAGGTTGCATGGTTTGGATGATGAAGGGGAGGAGGAGGAGGAAGTAGAGTTGGAGGGTGAACAACAGGTGCAGGTGGATGTGGATGAACAACATGTGCATGTGGAGGAAGAAGTACACGTTGAAGATTGTACTTCAAGTGTGTCTGATCATGCACAACGGGATGTTGATGAAGGACAAGGGGATGAAAGACTAGTGGATGTTGATGTAAATGTTGATGAAGTACTTTTGGACAATATAGAAGGGGCTGTATCAGTGGAAGTTATTGAAACTAAAGAAAGTGGAAGTGAGGATTCATATGATATTGCACATAGCCAGAAGAACCCATATGACAGAGGGTTGTCTGATGATGAGCGAGAGTCACAATCTTTGGCAGTCCAGATGAAAGTGGAAGTGAGGATAGTGGTCATGAAAAGCAAAGTTGTGGTCCATTTGGGACATTTGTTATGCAAAAGAGTATGTCTGAATACAAGTGGGAAGTGGGAACAAAATTTAGGGATAAAAATGAGTTTATGGATGCTGTTAGAAGTTATGCAGCCCACGATGGGAGAAATTTGAAGTTTATTAAGAATGATAACAGAAGGGTAAGAGTGATATGTTTGGGTGCCCAAAAAAGTTGTCCATGGATGACTTATTGTGGCTAAATGGAAGGATGTAGGACATGACAATTGAGAAAAATATTGGATAATCATACTTGCAGTAGGCAATTCAACATTAAAATGATGAATGCTAAGTGGTTGAGTGAGACATTAGATAATTCACTACAAGAAAATCTGAATTTGAAGATAAATGACATGCGCTTAAAATCTTTGAGGAAATGGAATACCAATGTCACTTTCTAAAGCTCGTAGGGCAAAGATAATTGCATCTTCAAAACTTGAAGATATTTTTAAAAATCAGTTCAAAAGAATACATGACTATGCACATGAATTATTGAAATGTAACCCTGGATCAACTGTAAAAGTTAAAGTGGATAGTGACAGTGGTGAGTCAATTTTTCTGAGGTTCTATGTTTGTTTGAAAGCTTGCAAAGTTAGTTTCGTCTCTTGTAGGCCATTTATTGGTTTAAATGGATGTTTTCTGAAAGGACTGTATAAGGGAGAGTTATTAATAGTTATTGGGAGAGATCCTAATGACCAGATGTTACCTCTGGCATATGCAATTGTGGAAGTAGAGAACAAAGATAGTTGGACATGGTTTTGGAGTTGTTGATAGAAGATTTTGGGGGTGCTAAAGTATGCAATGCATGCACTTTTATGTCTGATCAACAAAAGGTAAATGCACTTCTCTAATTTGTTTTGTAAGAATAATTGTATTAGTCATATTATAGTTGGTCACCAATTTCGTTTAAAATGTTCAAATTGGTCGCAATTTTTTTTTTAAAATGTTCCATTTGGTCCCTTTTCCAAACAGGGTTTGGTGCCAGCTATTGAAGAACTTTTACCTAAGGCAGAGCATAGATTTTGCATGCGACACTTGTATGCAAATTTTAGGAAAAAGTTTTCTGGGCAAAAGTTGAAGAATCTAATGTGGAAAGCTGCTTCAAGTACTTATCCCCAAGCTTGGGAAAAAGAGATGTTAAAATAAAGGAAGTGAATGAAGAGGCTTACAAATATCTAATTGTTATCCCGCCAAGGTATTCTTTGTTCCTTAACAATACATTGATGACATGTATAGTGGATATAAAATTCATTTTTATTTCTTGTAACAGGTATTGGTCTAGATCTAGATTTACAGGTCGAGCAGTTTGTGATACACTAACAGATAACATGAGTGAAGCTTTTAATAATGTGATTGTTCAGGCACGAGGAAAGCCCATTATAACCATGCTCGAAGAAATTAGAGTTTACCTCAAGAAAAGATGGGTAACCAATAGATTAAAAATGTGTAATATGGACTTTGATATTTGCCCCAAGATTAGAAACAGACTTACAAAAGAGTCCAATTTATCCAAAAATTGGATCCCAAGGTATGCATTTCCTTTCCCATTATTAGTTGATGGTAGTTGGATTGTGATTAAAATAGCGTTATTGATCACTTAATTCTTAACTTGTGTTCATTTATGGCTTCATGGCAGTTGGTTTGCAGAAAAAATCTTTCAACTTAGGCATTTTGCACACATTACAAACAAGTTTGTAGTTAACCTGAACAATCAAGATTGTACGTGCAGGAAATGGCTTATTACTGGGATCCTTTGCTGCCATGCAATTGCAGCCAGGAAGTTCTTAAATTTAGATCCAGAAGATTATCTACCCATTTGGTTTAGACGGTCAACGTATGATGAAGCATATGCCTCTATCATATTTCCAGTCAATGGGCACCTGTTATGGGAAAGAACACCCTACCTAGACGTCCTCCCACCATTGAGGAGAAAATTACCTGGCAGACCAAAGAAAAAAAGAAGGTTGGAGCAATGGGAGCTAAAGAGGGATGAGACCCAGATGACCAAAGGTGGCCACTGCAAAAAAATGTAGTATTTGTCGTCAACTAGGACATAAGAGAAATAATTGTCATTTATGTCCTTAAGATGAAGCAGACCTACCAAAAGCATTTTAATCACCACCCCCAACAACCAACTGAGGAAATGACACAACAATCTGAGGCACCACCACAACCATATCAGGAATCTAGAGAAGAACCAATCAGAAGGAACAAGTTACCAATTAGAAGACCACATGCTTTATAATGTTATAATGTTGTTGTACTTTTGTTTTGTTGGAATTGGTCACTTGTGTGGTAAATATTAGGCATTGGATATGTTTCGGATATACTTTAAATTTGTTTTGCTGGAATTGGTCACTTGTGTGGTAAACATTAGGCACTGGATATGTTTTGGATGTACTTTAAGCGACCAATATCATGTTTTGTTTATGCATGTAATCATTACCTTGGTTCTGTTTATGCAAAATTATCATTTTAATATTTTACACAATTGGAAAGATATTGTGCCTTATTACTTTATGAACACATCAGTCATCAACATAGGGACCACATTTACAAATAATTAACAAAAATTGGGAATAAATTGAACAATTACTTACTAATTAATCAAATTCATTCCTTCATTTAGTACAAAAGACATAGGCACAACTTTAACATCACAGCAGTTCAACTCCATTGACCTTAAATCACTACGCTCAACCACATTTGGACCACCTCAAAAAACATCATCACTTCAACGAAAATACACAAAACATAACTATGTTAACTACACTAAGAAAACCAGCCACTGCTACTAATAATTGGATCTTTTTCTTCAAAGCTTTGACTGTGTTTTCCAGATCATAATTCTTCCCCCTTTGCCTCCCAATAATAACATCCCTTTCATCAACATTTTCTTTATTGCACCACTTGAAATAGTTGCAACACATCGCACTACCAGCTTCACTCTATTATTCACCAAGAACAAAAACTTCAAACACAATGTTAATTACTAACACATAAAGAACATAGGTTTATATTCAGATTTCCTTGTAGTTTCGACAACCCCAAAAATATCTTCCTGCGTTCTTTGAAGTTCTAGCCATTTTTACTACTGCAATCTCATCACAATTGCAAATGGGGATTATCCCTAGCCCCATTGAACCACCCCTAGGTGAATAATGACAACAACGATGGCCCAAGCTATTGCAAGTGGAAGAAGAAGATTGGGAAGCAGACATGGCTCATTAACCAACAAGGTTGGGAAGAAGATGGGGAAGATGATTACTTAACCTTCAACGTCACTATGGCTTTCACATAACAAAAATAAAGACCATAATTTGAGAATCCACCCTTTTTTCACCTCTTATAAGGGTAATAACAAAAATACAATTTCAAAAATAATAATTCCAACTGACAATGCCACAAAGGACTCCACGTTAGCCAATAAATGACATTTCACAATGGACTTGCACATTTGGATATCTCGCCGTTAACCATTTAAACGGAATTTGTAAAAAAAACTAAATTGAACACAAATTACGTTTTTTAGGACTAAATGGAACAGAAAAAACAAATGGAGACCATTTTGAATGTTACCAACATAAACTGGAACCAAAAAAAGTATTTAACCTTTTTTTATACTAAAAAATAGTACATTTTGCTAAAATATACCAAACTGAAAAAAAAAACTTACACAGATTAATAAATCTTTTATATATATATATATATATATATATATATATATATATATATATATATGAAATGTTTCCAAATATCTAACATGTCCAGATTTCTTTTGAATTTTTTGGAATTATTTTTAACAGAACATTAAAAACACATTGATGATAATATATTAAAATTATTTTTAATATATTTTAAACGTTAAAATAAGTATTTTTTAGTATATTTTTAAAACACAAAAGAACAGTAAAAATAACCAGTAAAGAATCGTGATCAAAGAATTCATTAGGATAATGTAAGATTTTAACAATATATTTAGTTGCATTGATCAGTTATTAATTCGAATTCTTTTATACACTTTTCTCCAAAGATTTATTATAATATGTGTGAATTGACTATTTTTGTATCAAAAGAATGATATTTTTTTATTTTTTTTACATATTATTATGTATCTTATTATTTGAAAACTAAGTATGCGTAACAATATCATTATCAAATAGAGAAATACTTATGTTATACTTGTAGTTATTTTATTTACATTATTATTATTTATTAATTTGAGAGAGAAATATGTATTTTATGTTATGATTATTATTTTTTTATTAATTTGAGCATCAAAGAGATTTATCTTAACTGATTTTTTATTTAGTATTCAAACTATTTCATTCAAAAGTTCTTTTTCTTTAACCATTCTTAATTTTTAGTAGCACTCATATGAAAGTAGTAAAAAAAATAGCTATACGAATTCCTAAAAATTATATATTTGTTACCACAATACTTGGTAAGATCACAAGTGTGACCATACAGCCTGAGAATTACATAAAACCGATGCTTTTACATACCATACCAGCCTGTGCAAATTCATGTTAAAATCACACTCATTACACACTTTTAACATAAAAGATAAAAAGATTATTGTCATTATACAAATATTATATTAGATACTTAATACCAAATACTTAATACCGATAAAATATTAATATATATATATATATTTAATATAAATATGTGATATAAAAATTAAAGTACTAATACATTATACCTTGTAACTCTAATTTCCAAAATTACATTTATTTCATTCATGCCTTTCATTTCCAACTTATATCATAAAATTAGTTTTATTCTTGAAACATTAAAAATTTACACTTATTTCCATAAAAAAAGTTACATTACAATAAACTTTTTCAGTAAATTTAATGGTTTAATTAAGTCCCAAGTTAATTTTTTTTGGTTTATGAGTGTTCAAAATTTTAAACTTTTTTAATCAAATCTTTATCATTAGATTTTTCTATAAATTATACAATGTGACAAATATTGAATGACAATTAAGTTTTTTAAAATTTTAAAAAACTCAATAACCACAAAATTTGATAAACATTCAATTAAAAATTCTCAAATTTATGAAATTCAAAACTTAATTAAACCATATTTAAATCCTTAAATGTTATGTTTATAAATGCATAAAAAAGTTTAAAAAAATATAAAATAACAAAATTTATAACAAAAATGTTACCATATAATATCATTAATTTTATAAATTGACACTATGTCTAAATTATAAGTTGTATTAGACATAAAAAAAACAGTTTATATTTATTTGCTAACAATTTTATTATTAATTGGATAGAGATTAATTACATTATTATGTTTTTTTAAAAAATGAGACTTAATTCAACATTATATTAATAGTTAGATCAAATAAAAGAAAGTAATCATGTAACTGAAAAGGTAATTATACCGAAAATCTTTAAAAATGTAGTCCGTAAATTTATTGTGAGGTCCTTGAGGAAAAGTTGGTTTGCATAGATGGCTGACTTCATTCTCAGCCCTAACCAGTCCCCTACTAAGAAAAATGGGAACAAACTAATCCCAAAACCTGAATCCACCATTAGCAAATAGCCAAAGTTATCAAGGATATTTTGCTCAGTATCTATGTTACCTTCCATTTATTCCAGAGAGACTCTTGGAAGTTTATTTTATACACTGACAAATTTCATTCCAAAATTTTTCGGCGGACAAATTAGAGAATTGAAATGTTCCACCCTTTCTAATAGCAATTGATAGTGAGAATAATTAGCCTAATTTTCCCAATGTGATGCCACAACCATACCATAAAACTTACATCTGCAAGATATTTGCAACCTAGCTAATCAAGTATATTATAATGTTACAAGAGTGATGTAATTTCAGTATGTTGGTCCATTTCCTGGGGAGAAAAGGTTCTCAAAAACCCATAATTTTCAATTTCTTATATTAACTAACAGTGAAAAGGAAAGGGCAGACAATATCAGTGTTACTTTTTATTGTCGTAAGCAGCTATATTCTGGGGCTCACATTCAGGACTAAATAAACGAACCAGTAAAGCTGTGCTTGAGCTTACAGTTACAGCTCCACATGCTGCCCAACGAAGGCTCCTAGGATTTGTAATTCGAGGACCTGCATGACCAACAAAGATTGAGAGAGAGTCTAGAAGGATGAGTTACAATGTCACAATTTTTGATATTCAAGCGATACAAAAAATTCAAACTGTTCAGAATTTAATCATCATCCACAGGAAAACAATATTATGAGCAATTCAGTTGCAAAGTTCTGCTAGAACAAGAAGGAAGCAAGATTAAAAGGTAGAAGAACAAACCATAATGCAGTCGACAAAGGATCCAAAATCCTAATGCGCCCCCAACACTATAGATTCCAGCCGTGTGCCTCATTAGCCGAGAACAAGGTTTTGCATCAGACCTCATAACCTCACCATCAGAAAAGCCTAAGAAACGCCTCAGCGACATTGTGTTAGTTACCTACAGAAAGACAACCCCGGGTAGTTAAGAGTTATTACTCAACATACTGGACAATTGTGATAAGAAAGATGTCTGATAGAATACCTCCAACTTCAATATAACAGTAAGCATATCACAAAGTCACTATTCATTAGCGTGCTTGTGATTGCAATGCAAGCAGAATTCACTCTTAACAGTTAGACGGCACATGAAAAATGTCAATATTAAACTTAAAAGTGGTTGATGTAAAATGAAAATCAAATAGAATAAAACAAATATTCGTTGTAAGCACAGAAAACTATAAAGTTGATGCTACTGATATTAAAGGATGTGAAAACTAGTTTTATTTTATTAGAACTTCGCCTGTAATAACTTTAAATTTAGTAATAAACTAAAAAAATAACCACCCAATATATGAGACTAGTTTGCTATACAATGTTATGCACTTCAACCATAAAAATTAACAAATAGTAGCTTCATTACACAAATATAATGCAGCAACAGAAACTTTAGCTGTAGCAGATCATATTGATAGTGCAGCATTTGCAGGGTGAGGCCAGTTAGTTACAAATGTTATCCGATAGAATTTATAAAAGAGAAATTTGTCTCATGTTCCCTGTGAAATAGCTTTATAGTGTTCTTTAAAGAGTCAAATTCAAAAGTCCAATTTCAGACTACCCTGGAGGTATTATCTCATAATAAGAATTAGAATTGATGTCCCGTTTGAATATTTTTTCTTTCGTAAAAAAATTATAGAAGAAAAGAAAAATGCAAAACGAATTAGTTTCTTTTATAAGTTAAACCAGTTATCACAGAAGAAGCTCAATTAATTCACCTTTTATTTTTTGTGTCTCCTATAGGCGTCATAGAAGAATTTGTCGAATTGGATGTTATTCCCCAAAAGACAGTAAATTGCATACCGATTATGCTTTTATAGACCCTTTATCCAAACAAAGTAGAAAAACGAAAAGTGCGAAGACTTCTCAATAATAGAACAATATGAGAAGCCTCTATATTATTGAGATTCCCAGTTTTCTACACTAATTATTCTTTAACCAAGAGTAGAAGCTACCAATATATTATGTCTCAACCAAAGTGGTGTGAACTCCCTTGAGGTCATTTTATCAAACACCTAAAATGCAAGGTCATACACTAATCAAACTAAGGACAAAACCAGATTCCAAAATTTCAGCAGAAACAGGATTGCAAGAACATGTTACATTATGGCATTGACGAAGGTGAAGTTGAATTAAAGCTTCAGTTCAAACTGATAAAGAAAATTACCTCAAAATACAAAGCCACCGAAGTCAGAGAGAAGGTCACTTTGCTGCCTAATCACTGCAAGGAAGAAGGCGCCTCTATGNGAATTGTGCCTTGAAGAGCTACTGGGNCNGACTGAAATGGGCCGGGGTTAGTTAAGAGATAGCCCACCCTTTAGCCCATTAAATACTTGTTTTTTGAACTGTTTTCTAACTCTAAAATAAAGCATGAAAAACCATGTTCTAGTTCACGCACACATGCACCAGATATATACACATTATATTTTAACATACATACATTCAAATTAATTTGAAAAAGTTCTTCAGTGACTTATATAAATTTTTACTTTTTAATGTATATATAAAATAATCTTAACTCATTAAAAAAATCGTCTTTATTTTTCTTTAAAGTCCCAATAAAAACTTTTCAAACATGCCTTTTATTTTGATCTTCAGGTAGCATACAGGAAAACATAAAAACAACAGTAGTTACATAACTTGAATGTGAACCAAGTCGAACTTTCATATACGAGATTTTACATGCTGTTAACAACTTTATATTTGAAAGATTATTTGGATCTGTTATCTTTATTTTCTTCCTCCCAACTTTTTATTTGAACGAGACAGAATTAAAAAAATCCACTGTTTATTTTTCATTTAGACATAAAGAGGTCGATGTTTATGAATTAAATGTGAAATAAAAATAAAAGAAAAATAAAATAAAAAATAAACTATATGTTGGTTTATAAATGGTATCAATAGTAGCAAATAAACCCATAGAATAGTTCTAAATTTTCTAAAGCGTACTTAAAGCATTCATCGTTGGTAACAATTAATAATCAACTTTTAATTGACATCTTAGGTTCTCTGTGTATGTATTTTTTCTTTTAATAAAATGAAGAGAAAGAAATAAGAATAATGAACATGCTCATAGATGAGATTATAACCCCTTTATTAAATATTTGTCGATTACTTTTTCTCGAGCTTCGATGATTTTAATTTGACTGCTTCAACAAATTAAAATTATCACACAATATGCTTTTCATAACATATATATGTCTTTAATCATATTTATTTAATTAGATCATTTTATAAAATTGGCTAATAAAATATAACGGTTCTAACACATTTATTTATTTTATTACAAATATACAAATGTGTCACAATATATATATATATATATATATATATATATATATATATATATATATAAATCCTTACAAATGCGTTAGACTTCATGAACTCAAATTGTCATTATATACCTTAAGCATATCCAAAAAAATCTCATTCATTGAATATATTCGCATGTAGAACCAAAGCAGTTTTCATTGCACCAATCGCAATCAAACCTGACAATGACATTAATGCTAACATAACCAAATGACACAGATTCATCATGAAATGTGTAACATGAAAATTATGTGAAGGTGACTTATTCACCTCTATTTTCAACTAACCATTACTTTATCTCAATGAGATCATACAAAAACCTTAATGTACAAAATGTAATTTTAGAATAATAAACCATATTTTATTAAACCAAAAGTTGTCCATAAGAATGTATATGCATACATGTAATTCAATCATAGAACAAAAAACCACAAAATGACTAACTCTCACTAAACCAAAGATTCCTCAAAAATTTAAGCAATCATATGACCAACATGCTTATGAAAGACCTTGGGTGTAAGTCACTTAGTAAGAGGATTTGCTATCATGGAGTTTGTCCCTAAGGGTTCTATGAAAATCTGTCCACTTTGTACCCTTTCTTGAACAACTAGGAACTTGATATCAATGTGTTTTGACTTGCATGAGTTCCTATTGTTGTTAGAATACAATATAGCTTATTTGTTGTTAGAATATAACTTTAGTGTTCTTTTAATTCTTTCCATAATAGCCTTGTGACAAAGTTCCTCAGTCATGTTCCTTGATTTGATGTTTCATAGCATGCTACAAATTCTACAATTATAGTGGATGAAGTCATAAGCGGGACGCTTTTGGTTGGCAGAAGGGAGGCGTGACGCTGCTAGGCTGCCGTGAATGGAGGTGGAGGAGGAGGCTGGTTTCCTCTGCTTGGTTTGGATCTGTTCTTCCTTGTGCAGTGATGGCGTTGAATTGACCTGCATGGAGAGACGAGGATACATGTTGCAACTTTGGAATACCACCTTAGTGTTTCTAAATATGAAATCTACGGTGTCGTAGATGTCACATTCCCTATTGCCTCAATGAATGTACAATGTGTCTTGGTACCCCTTGAAGTTGCAGCTGTAAAACATGGACAAATTTGCTCCGTTTCGAAGGGCCACCGCTTGGTGCTTCACAGCTCCGACAGTGTTTTGGTGACTTGGAAATTAGTTTGGCTCAATGAATTTATAGGTGGAGAGGAGAAACTCTTTTAACGAGACAGAGACCTCTCATGGTTATTGTGGAAGCCAACACGGTCTCTTTCACAATCAATATTTTCTTCCAAGATACACCACACGTGTTTGAATCACTAGATAAATCATCTAAGCATAAGATTTTGCGATTAAAAAATTAATCTAGTGCAATTATATAATGTAGTAGTGTTATTTAATAATAATGATATTTTTTTTTTTAAATTTGGCATAAATTTGGAATAATTTATTAGTTGAATATGGTTGCAGCATATATTTCAAACAAGTAAATGCATTTACATTTATTGTGAAAAAATAAGGAAAAAAAAAAGTTGTATAAGAGGTTCTGAAATTCCAAACTAGAATAGTCTTTGGTCTCTCTGCCTCAGTGGCCATCAGAGTACTCTAAAAAATCTCATATGCATTCTTACTCCTTCGTTCTTTGATCGCAAAGCAACCTAAAACTGAAACCAGAAACTAATCGATCCTCCCAATTATTGATTGCACCAAACACCATTCTCGAGCCTCACTGTTTCCTCCCAATTATTCAAAGGAAGAAGTTGGGTGGTGGAATGAGAAAAGAGAGAAGAGATAAAAGAGAGAAGAAAGATAAGAGAGAGAAGAGAGAACAGAGAAAAAACTGGTTGTTACAGAAAATGCAGAAGAGAAAGGGAACAAAGTGTTCCACGTTAGAAGAAATTAACGTTGTTGTTAATTTAAGGGAAGGGATCGAATTTTACAAAAATTCGTAATAAGGGAACAAAATAGTTTTATTTTTAAAACTGGATACAAAACAAAAATCCAATCCTTGGGAACGGAATAAGTATTTAAGCCTACCAGCAAATAATTAAAATAGAAAACCCAAAATTTGACAAATACAACTCTAAGTTTCATAAACAGGATTTCTCATTCAATTACGAAGATTTGAATAGAGTTGAGGCCAATTAAACATAAACTAACATGCTTTGGTACCAATTGTTGGTTTATAATTAAATGTGTATCAATAATAAACAATAAACCTTTACAATTGAGCAATTCCCAATTCTCTTTAGAACAGAAAACATAAGCCTAACCAAAGCATTAACCATTGTAAAATAATACAACTCTAAGTTTCATAAATAGGATTTCTCATTCAATTAAGAAGATTTGAATAGAGTTGAGGCCAATTAAACATAAACTAACATGCTTTGGTACCAATTGTTGGTTTATAATTACATGTGTATCAATAATAAGCAATAAACCTTTACAATTGAGCAATTCCCAATTCTCTTTAGAACAGAAAACATAAGCGTAACCAAAGAATTAACCATTGTAAAATAATAGTAATCAACCTTTATTTGGTCTTTGATATTCCTTTTGTATAACACCTTAGGTTCCCTCTGTATTTTCTCTTATGACGAGGAGGAAGAAAAAGAAACAAGAAGAATGAGCATGCTTCCAGATGGGACCATGATTCCTTTAACTCATGTGGATTTCTTTTCCTAAGTTTCAATAATTTTAATTTGACTCTTTTAACAAATTAAAATTATTGTTGATCTCTATCCAATATATTTTTCAATATATATATATATATATATATATATATATATATATATATAGATATATATGAATATTTCAAATTGATATCATTGGATAAATGGATAACAATGGATTGACAATTTCCTTTTACTAGATAAAGAATACAGTATACACAAATAATTTATAACCATATTCAAACGTTTTTTTACACTACTTTTTGATAAAATATTTGTTTTTTATGTAAAAATATTAAACTTTTGTAAAAGGTAAAACAGAAAGTTAAATTTCATCAAAATTTTCCAAAGTTAACGTTTTTATACAAAAAAACAAATACTTCCACTCCATTTATCTTCACGTAAAGAATAGAAATTTACTATATTTTCTCCATCCTTATTGCATTGAAAGTGCGTTAGACAGAAAATAAGAAGAAAGAAAGAAGGTAAATTAAACAAAAGAAGAGATAAGAAATATAATAGAAATAAGTAAAATTTAATAAACACTTTTGTTTTTTTATAATAACATCAACTTTATATATAAAGTGGATGTTATTATTAAAAGCAAAAGTATTTATTAAATTGTGATAAATAACATTCACATTTATATTAGGACTCGTTGGACGGCTTGGAAGTTGGGTCCCAAGGATGCAGAGAACTGATCATTCGTTGTGATTGAGCCTTAATTAGAACCACTCTACTCCTAAGTCTATGGTCATCACTATATATAGAAGTCAAAGGTATGAGATAAGTAGATTCATTTATTGCGTATTTAATACTATGCCTTGATTACTAAACGAAAAAATTAATTGACTTTGGCATCGGAGGACCTTTGACAGAGGTACCCTCCCGGATGGACTTGGAGAAAGATAGAGAAGACAGACGGTCAAGAAGAGAAATTATAAAGAGATTAGATGATTCGATCTCACATCGGAACAACATTGATATTCATTATTTTATTTTTTATTAAAATACATTTTTACTATTTTTTAATCTTAATATTTTAAATCTTTAGTTTTTCTAATTTTTTTTTAATTTTAGATGATAAAATATTTTAAAGAAAACAAGACAACTGATTATTACTTTACAAAAAGTATGATAAATAAGTATCTTTTTCTTAAAATGTAAAAAAAAATATTTATATAACATTTAATTTAAAATATTTATTAACATTAATTTGTTGCTTTTATTTATTATTACTTACATAATTATTTATTTCATTTTACATATTATATTTTACATGTGATTTTTTTTCTAGTTTCGAATTAAAATTTGATATATTTTTATCTCAAAACTTAAAACAAATAAATAAATACAGTGATTTTAATTTAATTATATTATTTATTTTACATATTAAGAAAAATAAAATATATCAAAATTTTTAACAAATTTTAATTTTATGTTAAAATTTATGAATTGAAAGTATATTTATTTTTTTTTCAATTTAACAAATTCTTTAAATATTTATGAACTTTACAGGATATTATTAAATTTGTGGAGAACTATCAATTAGCAGTATTATATTAAACCAAAAATTTTAAATTATATATAATAAAAATTGAATTGTACATTATAGTTCAGTTTTAATTATAGTTTAGTTAATTACATATTAACTTAGAACTAATTTGTTTTATATTTTTTACTTGAAGTTTGCATCCTGGTATTTCTGTAAATAGAAGAGCATTGAGTCCATCCCTTAATGATCCCAACGAGCAGGAAACTCCACAAACAAGAAATCTCATGTTCACATCATCATCATATATCTTTACAGCAGATATAGTCTCAGGTGAACTTTCCTCTTCCTCTTCCTTCATGTCTGCTACACTTTGACTGGTATCAATGTTGNGAGGAACNCCAAAAATTTGTGGNCCAAACTTACCNGCACCNTTATGGCTGTTAGAAGGTAAGACATTGTTTTGTATACAGTATAGTCTAAACGATGCCAGAGCAAGCTGGAAAGCATCCCATGTATGGCTGGATGTACTCTGTGCTACAGAGAAAAAAAGAATGACGAAAATGTGAAACTGCATACTTTCAAAAATCATTTTTCCAATAGATAGTGTATGGAACTCCCTTATTACGGAGTGCCTCCGCCAATTTCTCTCCCGTAGGAGTTTCTAAATAAATGGTATTAGGTAATTTGGAACTTAATAAGGTCAAAATCCTCCCATACAAGGGTCCCAATTTCTCTCCTATCTTCTAGCAGCTGACCTTGCAGGTAAACAAAATCCGGCTGCAGTTGTTCAAGAGCCCGACCGAGTTCATCGGTATTAGGTTTGATCAACAACTTGACCTCAAGACTGCCAGAATAAGCAAGCTCTGGAAAGGAATAAGGAGGATGATCCTCAGAAGCAGCACTCTGCTTCTGCTTCTGTTTAATGTCACGAGATTTACCACTATAGAACAGCAAGGAGACTACAATGTCTTGACACACCCTAAGAATGGAACATCATGTGTAACCAAACTCTTCCAAATACATGTACAGAAAAAAGAGACCAGCACTTGTCACAACTAACAAAACACTACTACAAAAGCTTCTAGTGTAGCCACCCCCAATGCCTCCTAACGGTTCTATAAGATAGCAAAATCCAACCCGGAAAGAAGATAGGAATGAAGGTTTTAGCTCTGTCCCGTAGGAATTGGGAACAGCAACACAACTCTGAGATTGAAGAAAAGGGAACGACCCAGATCATAAAGAGGCGAGAATCAGCAATCCAATTGGTCAAATAACTTGGCGAAGAATTCAGGACAAAAATCCACACCCAAAATCGAATCAATAAGTCAAGAAAGAAAGTAAATTGGGAACCCTACAAATAAATCTCCTGTACAAGTTGAACAGGACTGGTGCTCCACCACCACCTCCGCAGACTGATTCGATCGAATTGGGTCACTTTTTGGCACGGGCCAAAGTAGTCGATGTTGTATGTTGTGTTTGGACTAACTTAATCGAGTTTGAGTCGTGTTTTACTAGTTAAATTTAACTAATTTTTGGTTAGGGTTGATTGAGGTGAATTCAATCAATTTTCGAATGTGATTGGCTTAGTCGAATTTCACTCATTTTCAACCAGTTCTAATTGAATCAAATTTAACTAATTTTGATTGGGATTGAGTCAACTAAATTTTAGTAATAATTGTCCTATATAAATTCTATAGATTTTTTATAGGAGGTAACTTGAGCTAAATTCAATCGATTTTTAGTTAGAAATAAATTGAGTTTTGATCAGGGTTGTTCTAACCGAATTTAACTGATTTTTGATTGGAATTGACTCAATCAAATTTTGATAAAGATCGGCTTGATTGAGTTTTGTTTGTAATTTTCATGACCTAATTCAGTTGATTTTAGATTGGGACTGATTCGACTAAGTTTTGTTTATACCTAATCGAATTTAATTAAGTTTTGATTCCGATATGTTATGACATTTTATCCTACTTGATCCCTCTCAATTTTTTATTTGACCTTCCTCCTTTCACCTTTTTATTTATATTGTTTAGAAAAAAAACAATATTATGAATAAAGTGAGTAAATAATACATTTTTAACTTTTTAATTAACAAATATTACAGTTGAATTTAAAATTATTATAGTTTATTTAAAAAATAGTGCATTTTAGTTCAAAATTAAAATTAAAATTAATGCAGTTTAAAAACAGGTAGTTCAATTTATATTACAATTTTATGCAATTTCATGCAATTTAATACAATACAATTTGATAAAAGAAAAAAAAATTAGTTAAATTGGTTTGAACTAATTTTTCAGTTCACAAACTAATTTTTAGTTAAATATATTTATCCTTACAATTTATTTTGCCAATCTCTAATCACATTAGTCTTTAATTTATCAGTTTAAATTTGTTTCTTAAATTTTATAATCAACAGAACATTGTTATATTTCTTTTCCTATATTTTTGTGAATAGTGAACCATTTATATGAGTCCATCAATTAAAATAATGTGTAAGTTATGCGAAATCTCTTTTACCTATGCATACCAATATTCAATTCGAATAAATAAATAAATAAATAAATAAATAAATAAATAAATAAATAAATAAATAAATAAATAAATAAATAAATAAATAAATAAATAAATAAATAAATAAATNATAAATAAATAAATAAATAAATAAATAAATAAATAAATAAATAAATAAATAAATAAATAAATAAATAAATAAATAAATAAATAAATAAATAAATAGAAACGTAAGGATAACGTGCTCCACCTAATATAATAAAATACTTTGGTGGAGCATGGGAAGAGAAGATTTTTGTTTGAGAGTGTAAGAAAAAAGCCAAGCTCCACTAAATAATTACATAAATATTCAGATAATAGGATAAAGCATGACCTTGTTGATGTCATTCTAGATATGTTTTTTTAGCAATTAACTAATTAACTGAAATATATTGTTTCTAAATATATAATTATCACCCAAAAGATTCCAATCTTCTCCTCCTAGAGACCTTCCTCTCAGTGTAGGTAACTTGCTCTTTCATCAACTCCTCTCTCTACTCTGCTTTGAACGGTAGTCAAGTACCACGATAGTTGCCTGCAGTAGCTAAAAAGGTTTCATTTTTCTGACTCTTAGCTTTAATCACATGTAACCCCTTAAAAAAAAAATTAAAACTTCAATCATACAATCATCTCACTGAGTTCAAGCAGCTTGGTTTCTTCTAATTTCCACTAGATTTTAGTTGTCTCAGTTTTTCTCTGGTTACAGGTTTGATTTTGAATAACTTTTTTTCCCTTTGTTTATGGTATCATGATCTTATGTTGAGTTGACTTTTTCTGGTGATATCTTATCCTCAGTTTTCCACTTGTTTTGATCTGTCTTCATGCTACTATATAAACATGTTTCATCTCACTTCTATTTATCCTTTCCTTTTCTTTTTGATGCATCTGTTCGAATATTCTGCCAGTGGATTTGGGGACTGGCTGTTATTGTTACCAGAAAAAAAAAAAGTTTTCTTTTCATGTATGGGTAAAACGATTGTATAAATAGATAAATCAACTGAGAAAAATCATTAGAATGAGATAAGATGAAGAAGACATGTGTTGGCTTCTTAAAGTTCCACCTGAGGTTTGGGATTCATTGTAATAATTCCATTAATACCGTTTATTATAAATTTTGTTGATGAGATTTTACTTTTGCCGACGATTTTGTTAAGATAACTTTTTCTACAAGATCCGGTAGAAAAAGAGAAGAAAGAAAAACAAGATAAGCATTTTTTTAATGGTTAAAATTAGCTCAGCATACGTTAAATAAACTTCTGGGGAAGATAACATGTGAGCTATTTTATTTCTGTGTAAGTTCATTTTAGCGTTTGGAAAAAGTTTATTTAATTTTTTCTTACGGTTTTTTTTTTTTTTTTTTTCAAGTTTACTAGTGTTGTTTTGAGAAAGGAATTTCAAACATGGGTATCCTTGGATGACCTTCTTCGTAAGCTCTTTAGGGAAGAAAAAATGAATTTGACTTATACTAAAATTCGTTTATGTAGAAGCTGAAGTTCTTGAGAGAGGTTTTACGAATTAGTTCATGCATAAGCTAGTTCATGTTACTGTTTTGAATGTGTATCTGGGACTATATATCTGACTTAACGTTACATTACCTTGTATGGCAGATTCTCCTTGAAGATGGGGAACACGTATTTTATGTTAACCTTTTGTTTGTGGGCTTTGACATGCTCACTTCTTCCTTCTTTCTCGTGTGGACTTATGAGAATTGGTTTGAAGAAGAGAGATGTAGATCTTGATAGTATCAGAACAGCTAGAATGCTACGAGGAAAACTAAGATTAGGCAGACCTGTGTTGGGTGCATATGATCAGTATGTTGGCAAACCAACCGATGAGGGCATAGTACCTTTGAAGAATTATTTGGATGCACAATATTATGGAGAGATTGGAATTGGCACACCTCCGCAGAAATTTAATGTCATATTTGATACTGGTAGTTCCAACCTATGGGTTCCATCATCAAAGTGCTATTTTTCTGTGAGTTCAACTTAACTTCTGTACATTCAATCTTTGCCAATATGTACTATCATTGAGTCTTGTTGATTAATCTTCTCTTACAGCTTGCCTGCTATACCCATAAATGGTACAAGCCAAAGAAGTCCAAAACGTATATAAAAAATGGTAATGCCAGTTTCTTATTATGCAGAATCATCATAGTGGTAGATGCAATAATGTAACCACAACAGTAAACGATAGTGCATTCTATGCTGATGCTATTCAACATGTTTCAATTCACCATTTTACTTGTCAACCAGGAACATCATGTAAAATAGCCTACGGATCTGGATCAATATCTGGTTTTTTCAGTACAGATAATGTTAAAGTTGGTGATATTGTTGTCAAGAAACAGGTGAGTACCTCTTTATACATTAGCTCCCACATCTAGAATGTGCAGTTTTGCTGCAATACTTTATAGATTTTATCGTTATATTATTCTTTTTAACTGTAGGATTTCATTGAGGCAACTCGAGAAGGAAGTCTTTCCTTTCTGTTAGCGAAGTTTGATGGATTACTTGGGCTTGGGTTTCAGGAGATCTCTGTTGGAAGTGCTGTGCCAGTATGGTATGTTTCATCATGTACTTTTGTTAGTTCATTTGCAGCTGGTGTCCATGTCCGAAGGCCAATTGGTATGCCTACATCTTTTCATTTACTGATCCATTATAAATTGCAGGTACAATATAGTGCAGCAAAATCTTGTAAGTGAGCAGGTGTTCTCTTTTTGGCTCAATGGCGATCCAAATTCAAAAGAGGGTGGAGAACTAGTTTTTGGAGGTGTTGATCCAAAACACTTCAAGGGAAATCACACTTATGTCCCAGTCACCACAAAAGGCTACTGGCAGGTGAGCAAAACAATTTAGTTTGATCAGGAATGTGTGCTTTATTTTTGAAGGGCTCACAAGAGTATTTTCCTTTTCAGATTGAAATGGGAGATTTTTTAATCGGAGGTCTCTCAACAGGTGACTACATTTCATTCATCTTCAATGCTATATAGATAGTTTCTTTTGTCTTTTGGGGAGTTATTTGCGAATAAGTAGTGAGCGATTGAGTGGTTGAAAGGTACACTGAGTACTCAAACGTACTGCAGTGTGTTTTTAAAGACTTTGATGAGTACTCAGTGTATCTTTTTTTCGTAGCCATAATCTTTGATTATGAAATGTATCTAATCCTGTATATCGATGCTATTTTCAGGTGTCTGTGAGGGTGGCTGTGCTGCTATTGTGGATTCAGGAACATCTTTGCTTGNTGGTCCAACTGTGAGTCCTTCCGCTTCTTTGAAGACTTCATATTTGTAACTTTCTGTTTTTAATTTTTATGANGCTGTTAATTTCAGGCTGTTGTAACTGAAATCAATCATGCAATTGGAGCCGAAGGAGTTCTAAGCGTAGAATGTAAGGAAGTTGTTTCTGAATATGGAGAAATTTTATGGGATCTCTTGATATCAGGAGTAAGTTCTCTTGCCTAACCTTGAAGTTTTCCTTTCACCTTGATNTGCTGCCTTTGCTCTTTCCCTTCACTAGTTTTCTCTCCTCAGACCTAAGCGTGTTTGGTCTTGATTTGCAGGTACGACCTGATGATGTGTGCTCACAGGTTGGTTTATGTTTTGCCCAAAAAGGTCAATCAGAGAGGTCAGTTAGTTTGTTTAAATATACAATAAGCAATTTTATATATCAGTGTTTTTTATGCCCTTTNAACATATTTGATTCAGTGCACTTAAATTAAGTAATGTTTTGAAGATGTTGGAGGGATGGTTAATATTCTGACTGTGAGCTTATCAACCAATTTCTCAGGGCTTGATACCCTTGATTACAACTACTGGTTTATAAATTTCTTNTTTTGCCACTGGGAGAATTTAGGTTCTATTCATACTCTTTAATGCCATCAGATTTAGGCTAAAACAGGCACCAAAATTTGTTCATTGGTTACAATTACTGGTTTATGTATTTCTTGTTTTTTCAACTGAGGGAGTTTAAGTTCTATTCTTACAATTATATCAGATTTTGGTTGAAACAGACTCCTAAATTTTCTTCGAATCCTTATACTGTGCAGTAATGGAATTGAGATGGTGACTGAAAAGGAACAGAGAGAGTTGTCAGCTAAAGATACTGCTCTGTGTGCTCCCTGTCAGATGCTTGTGATTTGGATTCAGAATCAACTAAAACAACAGAAGACAAAGGACACAGTTTTCAACTATGTAAATCAGGTAGGCCTTTTGAACCATCATTTTCAGAAACCCTTGATGTTGGTTACCTTTATATCACTACATATATGTCGTGTGATGTCTTTCCCTTGATCATTGGCAGCTGTGCGAGAGCTTGCCAAGTCCAAATGGAGAGTCAGTAGTTAACTGTAATGGCATTTCTGGATTACCAAACATCACATTTACTGTTGGAGACAAACCTTTCACCCTCACTCCTGAGCAGGTTAGCTTTACAAAATTGTGATAAATGAAATTACAAAGCAGTTTTGGCAGATGATTACACTCCATAAATCTAATGCTTGCCTCCGTGGGAAGTACTGAATATTTTTTACTTTTTAGTGGAAATATTGAACTACAAATTGTGGCATTACATATCTATCTACATCTCAAGGCTAACTCTTTAGAGCTTTTTTATTTATTTTATTCTGGTTCTGAAAATACTGTGTAATTTCAGTATATTCTGAAAACTGGAGAAGGCATTGCAGAAGTTTGCCTTAGTGGGTTTATTGCTTTTGACATTCCTCCTCCACGGGGTCCTCTTTGGTATGTTACCCTTCTAATGTTAATCAATTTAAATTATTTATGCATACACTTGCATAGCACAGAACAAATATGCATGGAATGATTCACCACTATTGTTCTAACAAGATTTTCCTTTGATATTGCCTTGACTATTTACCTGAAGGATTCTTGGAGATGTTTTCATGAGGGTGTATCACACTGTCTTTGACTATGGCAATCTTCGAGTTGGTTTCGCCAAAGCTGCATAAAAAGACATGTAGGATATTATGTTTCAGGACATCTTTTAATGAACTTGTTTATGTGTTGTAAATAATCCTCAGTAACTAATATGGCACAGGTTCACGTTATAGATTTCATGAATGTACACACTAGTGAAACTACGCGCTTTCAAGTATTGTGTATTTGTACTTGAAGGGATCATTTTCATTAAACACCACGTTGAACACTGGATTATATATTGTACCCTTATTTTACTGTGCAATGAAGATAGCAATGGATTCTGTAGCCAAACAAACAACATGAATACAAAACAAGAATGTTTTTTCATTTACCTCAATTGTCCAATAATGCATTGTTTACTTTGCCCAAAATTATATGCTCCGTATTTTCCGTGCATTGAATATGATGTTTAAGCATCCGATTCTTAAAAAGCTAAACCATGACTGGTGTCTATACATTCATAGAACTTGTCTACTATTCTCTGTTTTTTTTTTTTTAACAAATGATCTTGGGCTAAAGTCTACAGTGAATAAAAGGAAGCATTTGCTATTATGGATTAACATGTTCACTTTCAACTAGTTAAATAAATATCTTTGATACGAAAAACATTATACTGTTTAGTAACATTAATTGAAAAGAATAAATCATTTGAAACTAAGCTGAATCTGTAACAATTTAAATAAGAATTGAACTTCAATTCAAAAACTAATTCAATCATTTGATCGACATAACAATTAATTGCAGGCTAGTTAAGTTGGGTTGGTTTGTGAATATAGAATATTTCATGTGACATTTTGAATGAACATAGTATATAATAGGCTTAATTGCATTTTTAATTTCCTCTACTTTTTAATGTGCTTAGTTTTATAGTTCATCAAGTTTCTTGAATTAAAAGATTATTTAATTTTTCTTTTAAAATGAAGCAATTTACTTTTCCACTCAAACCATCGATTTCTCCTTCTACTCAAAATCTTTTTATATTTTAAATTGATTAAATTGTCTTCTATCTAAAACTCATGAATCGTAAATCAAATGTCATCCAAATGAAATTGTCTCATAAAATAGGTCAAATTTCATTAACTTGCAACTAAATTTCTTACTTTTAGTTTTAAAATTGCTGTACATCTCAAATTCCTAAAAAAACCCTAAAATATATGGATATAAATGTAATTCGAGGATTTTAAGTATAAGAAAAACCATGAAGATCAAATTTTATTCATTTGGAAAATAGATATACTTAATTAATTAAAAAAAAAACCAAAGACCAAAATCTTAAACAATTTGAATTAGAGAAATACAAACATAATTAGGCTTCTTAGATCTTTTTATTTTTTTTAAATATTAAGCCTTTAAAATATTATATATTTTCAAGTTTTGTAATTTACTGCTACTGAACATGTACAAATTTTAAGAAAAAATTTATAAATATATATTTTTTTACATAATATCAAATAACAATGAAAAAGACTTAAAGTAATTGCAAATTAATTATAAGTGTTCAACCATATTATTACAAATGGTTAGAAAAGTAGTACTTCCGTTCTTCAGTACTAACATATAATTTTGATATAAAATAACCTACTAACATTTATTATTGAATAAAATTAATTAGATCTCCAGACAAACTTTTTACTCAAACCACCTGTCATTCCATCAAATAAAATATATTACAGTCAATTAAATTTCAAAACATACTTTAACTTTAACGAATTAAATGTTAACACATCTTTAGTGAAATCTTCTTTACCAACATATTTCCTACTGTTTAAGATTACATCGTATCAACCTAAATAATTAGCCTATATGAGATACTTTTCTAAAAACTATGTCGTTTTTCTTATATTCCAAGTCCATGTATAGTTTATAGTAAGTGTATAATTTTTTATTAAAGATAAACTCATTAAAATTATTTATAAATCAACCTCTTTAAAGTATACATTCAAATAAAATCATACAATAGACATGTCTATATTTAGAAAAAAAAATTAAAATAAATGTATATTAATTGGTAGTGCGCACTGGTGGTAGTTTGATGTTTTCTATGACTTGCTTAAAAACATGAAAAAAAAAAAATTCCATTTAAATTCTTCATAGAATAGATATTTGTGAGTACATTTTTTTAATAATCCCGCATGTGCTCACCAGTATTCATAATTCCTACTATATCATTTTAAATTATTTTTATACTAAGGTTTGTCTTATAAAAGTAATTATTGAGATTTATCCATTTAGATTTAATTGAGCTTTATCTCCATTAGCATTATCTCTAATCCGAATAGATATGTATACAGTAAAAGAATGAATAATGGATAACCATGTAATTAAGGCCTTTTGTTAATTTTGTTTAGATTTCAGTGTGTATATTAAATATTCGAGAGTCACTTTTAATTATAAAATAGTAATATTAAAGAATTAAGAGTATTTTGCAGAGACTTTTTTTTTTTTTTTTGTAAGGATGGAAATTTGTTTATGAAAATATTTTCTAAACATCTTTCGATTTTGACGAGGAATTACTATATATGATATATATTTAATATTTTTATTATCTTCTATCATTGTTTATCTTTATCAATTGTTAATCGATACTTTTATTTTTTATTTAATAGTCATACAATTAAAATTTATTTCCTAACATTTAACTT
Organism: Vigna radiata var. radiata; assembly: GCF_000741045.1. Taxonomy (NCBI): domain Eukaryota; kingdom Viridiplantae; phylum Streptophyta; class Magnoliopsida; order Fabales; family Fabaceae; genus Vigna; species Vigna radiata. The sequence goes on from NC_028358.1 coordinate 31,069,593, forward strand.
TGGAAAATAAACGTACATTTTAACATTAAATACATGATAATATCATGTTTTTTTTTGTAAAATTTATTTAATTAATATTTAGTAAGAGTAGATACACAAAGACATAATACCCACATGGATGTGGATACAATAATAAAGATTATTCTTTACTTTCAAAATGACAAGAAATACATTTGTCACTCAATTGCCATTTCTATAATTTCTTGAGGAAATAACCAATAAACCATCATTAAGTATAGATAAAAGAGGTAAGAAAAGATAACAATTTTGAATGTTGTTATTAGGATGGTGAAAATAATTTTAAATGTTTAGTTAGGAGAGATTCCTTAATATAGATTATCCAAATTCAACCTAAGTTGAATTCTTTTTAGAAATTTCAAGCCAACTCAATTAAAAGAACAATAATAATAAAAAAAAGCACTACTTTGAATGAGATTAGTTTGAGTTACAGGGTTGGTAGTTGGTTTAGGTTTAACTTTGAATGGGATTTGGCCGTGTTCATCCTTTTTCCCTTTTCGTTTCGATGAAGCAAAATAAAATGAAAAAGAGAATAAACCGCAATCTTCTTTGAAAAAGCAGCTACTAATCCAACTTTATAAACAACTCCATCATCTTTAACACATTTATATTATATAAGATGCGAATACTTTCAAGGTTAAATCAAAAGATCCGTACAATTTTTGATAATGATATGCATCGGATAGGTGAATTACAAAAAGAACACAATTATTTACAACATTCAAAACAACCTTTATCCAAGTTAGTCTCTTTTTCTTTGTTGTTTGGCTTCAATTCTTAAAATGTTTGAAATAGAAGTAACAGTAAGGGTAAAAAGTGTCATATTAAATAAAAATAAGATCGATTTAAAATATATAATTTAAAAAAACGAGTGATTTCGATGTTTTGAATTGTTATTAAACATGTCACAATGTATGACGAAAAAGAAAGCAAATCCATACCTTCAAAAGGCATTAAGAGCGCGTATGAACTCTGATGGAAGCATCGTTGATGACATGATGGTTGTTTGGTCGAGACAATCAAAATCATATGATCGTCAGTTGAAACTAAAACTCCTGTAATAACAACGACAGACGATGGTACCGTCGACAGCGATAGATAACACCATCGCCGACAGCGATGAGTGTAATAATAAAAATAATAAGAATTTTTTTCTCAAAAGAACTTTAGACTCTACAAACTTCATCTTATAAATGAGTTTTATATGACTAAGTTAAATTTAAAATATACTTTTTAATATTTAAACAATTAAATGTATTTTTTTAAACTTATTTTATTAACTTCTCATAAACATTAAACATTGAAATTTTAAGTTAAAGATATGTGGTATGAAATTTTTTATATGCTTTAGCGCTGCTGAATCTTCCTCTTCTATAATCATGATGACAAAAAGTTTCTTAACATAGACATGTATATTTTTAGTTTAGGACTATATATTCGTGTAAATCTAAGATGAACTTTGATATAATATATATCATGAATAGAATTTTAATAACAATTATTCCCGAGAATTCTCCCATGACAAACAAGTTAAAGAATTTAAATAGGTCCTGTATGTATAAAACTGCTATCACATAATTAGGTGGCAGTATGTATAATAACAATTATGTTGAAGGAAGTTAATAAATTGAAGAAGATGATTAATTTCTGAGGAAGTTTTCTGATATTGATTTTGCTTTTCCATTTATTTAGGCAGTGACAGAATAGTTGCGGAAAATGAAATAGAATTTGATTAATTTTTTGAATGGTGGAAGGTTAAAGAGTGGAGAATATGATAAGATGTATCCATCATACAAAAGTGTCTCAGGTCTCAGTAGTAAGACTCACTGCTTTCATCGAATCCTGCTTTCATTATTGCCTTCTACCAAGAGATTGAATATTTCTATTTTCAACAACATAAAATTAATAAACATAAAAGTAATATTTATTTTGAATCCAAATGAATAATTAAAATGAGGTAAATTCAAATATTTTCATCATCTCTAAATATATTCCATCCAACTCTATTACCATTTTCCAAAACTAAGTACTTGGTTGAGGGTATTAATTATTTACTATTATTGTTCTAGAAATATGCAAAGCTTGTGATTTAAGTATGAAGCAGAAAACAAAACGTTATTCTTCTGTTGTACGTAGCTTTTGAAGCTTAAATGTGATTACAGCAAAGGAGCATAATCATAATGGCTTAAAATAACAGTTCTAATTAAAAAAAAAAGAATATAAATATAATATTTAGAGATCCGTGTCTAAGAGTGCAAATTGGGTATACCAAACTCTGGCCTTTAACAAATATTTAAAACCAGATATTTTTTTTTAGATTCCCAAACTTGGCAACTTGCAAGAAGCAGTGAAATGAAGTTACTGCTTCTTTTGGGTTTTGGTTTTCCACAAGTAAAAACTTGTAACAGTTGTAGTTTAGTAAATGCACATCAATATATTTATGAGCCTTTTCTGCAGGTGGCAGCCACTGAGGACTTTTCCTGGAGAAGAGAATAACTTAGAAGAAAAGGAGAGGCAACTTTTGTTCTATTTTTTTTTTTTTAAATAACCTTTATCTGTTTCTTTAAAAATTTCAAAAACTCCTAAACCATACTATCCTGTGATATGCATGAACCATATCAATAAAGCAGTTTTTTGACCACCTTTCTTCATTCTTCGTTTAGTTAACAACCCATTAATCTTATTCTTCACACTAAATTAATATTGTTTTCTTTAGCCTTCTCTATTTTAATGCCAAATGCATCTCACTGTTCATTTTATCCTAGCAGTGCCATCATGAACAGTCACCATGCAGTTTTGTAAGAGTGTTACAACTTTTAACAAATATTTATTATGCAATATGCTCTTTACCTAGCTGTGAGAATGTTCTCCTTCGGCTATAATTAAACTTAGATTTAGTTCCTCAGTGTGACTGATTATAGGTGTAGAGTATAAAGTGTAATTTATAACCATTGATTAAAAAATCAATGGAATAGGTTTGAACACTTTGAAGAAAGTGATAATAATGTTGAATGATTTTAGTCCATGTAGGAGATTACTGAACTAAATCCGGTAAAAAGAAAAACAAAACCAATCACATGAGTTCGGGTCAAGCAAGAAAACAAAGCACTGGAGCACAGAAGATGTGCCCTGGGAAACGTTAAATAATTGTTTACTGTCCCATGTGAGGATGTTTGGACCCCTGGTTTGAATCAGATTCCCTTGCCTTAGCTTAAGAAAGGACGTCTAGTAGTACTATATAAATAGAGACCCTTAGCCTGCAAGTTGCTACACAAGACAATTCTTCAATTCTTTCTCACTCACTAGCCATGGGTGGCAACAGGCAAAGGAAGTCTTCCTCCTTCAAATCTGTCTTCAACATCTTCAAATCTAGCAGTAGGCAAAGAGGAGGGCATTATGATGCTTACGATGATGGACCAAAACAATGGACCAGAGTCTGGCCAAGTGACGAGGACAGAGGTCGTTGGGGGGTGGCTGATCCTGTCATTGACATGCGAGCCACAGCTTTCATTGCTCAATACAAGAAACGAGTTTCTGAGTCAGAAGTTCACTGCCAAGCTCAAGTTCAGCAGTAGAAACCAAAATCTCATTTAAATAATTTCTTTCTGCCTCTACTGTAATTAGCTATTGATTATCATACGTGAATTCCACGATATCAATCTTGTTATCAATAAACTTCCACTTCGTTAATTCAGACTTTGCCTTTCTTCCATATATATATATATACTGTCTCATACTATTATTACTCATCTCCTCCTCTAACTTTAATTTTTTCTTCACGTCTTCTGCATCTAACATAGTTCTGCAACCTGAATACACACATATATAATCAGTTTCAGTTCACTTTCAGAAGGCTCAAGAGCAACAACTGCCAAAACACCAAAAATGTTGATTGGTGAATATTAATTTTTCTTCCAACGTAAAATATTCAGATAAATTGTTTCTTTTGTTACTGTTTTATTTGAGAACTGCAATGAAGAGAAGGTCTTTATCAAGGTAGATAACGGTTGAGACATCCTCAGATCAGTGTAACATTATTCACTTGATCCCTTGCCCATACCCTTAATATGTTTAGACAAAACTCTGGTACGTGTGATTAAGTAGTTATAGTGTTAGGATTTCGAAAGAGAGAAAGTTGGTGGTGTAATATCTGTTTTCATGGTAAAATTTTATGACTGAAATTCGTTAACTTTTAATTGAACTAACTACGTTATTTTTTGGTGTAATGTTTTTCCTTCCTCTACCTTCTAGTTGCTTCTTTTGCTGATTTCTCTGTTATTGTTTGTGGTAGACATTTGCTGTGAATTTGTTTGAGTTATTCCATACCGTATCGATTACAAGATGTGAAACACAATGAGTATTAATGTAAACACGAATAACCTTTGCAAATCGAACTTGAAGGTTTGTGTCTGTCCATTGCAGCACATACGTGATATAGACTTTCAAATTCATAAGCGTTAGCTTTTTCCACTATTCAAGAGGCGCTTGTTCAAACCACTATAGTACTCATCAATCGTGTTGTGTGCTAACCACACTAAGAGCTTCCGAAACACCAAATAATGACTTCATTGTGAATGAAGTTTTTCTTCCAACATAACAGAACCAAATATTCAGAGAAAATTGTTTTTATATTGTACTAAGTTTCCTTCCTTCCAATGTACCTAGTATTCTGAGAAACTACGTTACCATTGTCGAATTACTCGTTTGACTGTCCCTTTTAGAAGCTAAGAACAATTAAAACTTTCTCAGAGTAGCATCACATTCACTTGTTTTGATCCTTCAAATATAATGCACAACCTTCTTGATGTAAATATAATTGTTCATTTATTTATCTCTTTATTTTTTGTTAGGTTGATGTATATATTTATGTTGTAGTGACATGACATTTGGTACATCTGCATTTAAAAATTCTTTATTAATTGTATGGCAATAACATATTAACGACCAATATTCGTGAAGAGTAAAGTGAATGCCAGCTCTTGGAATCCTACATAATATAGTACAGACTTCCATGAAGTGAGTGTTTCTGGTTTCTTCTAAGTTACAATGCCTACCTCTCACATCTTTCTTCTTAACCTCTTTATTTCATGTTAATCACAGTTTCCATGTTTTCCTTTCCTCTCCCTTCTTTTAGGCCCTACTTTTATATTATTCCCTTACTAGTACTATAATATATTCTGCTAGTATACATTACTTCTATATTTTTAGAAAAGAATGATGTTGAATGAATATTTTATAAAATTTACTAGAATGTACGAGAAGAAAAATAGTGGGTAAAGTGTGTGTTGTAATAATGATTATATTATTGTAAAAGAAAATGTTGGATTACAACTTTCAAAACTTTAATTGTCAATAATGTGCTCCAAGGATAATATTCCAACAGCCAAACTTTTAAGTGTTACAACGGTCAAATTATTTATTGGTTTTAATTTCTTTTATTCTTTCCTAGCTCTATAGATAGAGAGTTCTTCTCTCATTCCAAGGCATCAATTAAAATTCTATATGGTGAAAGAATGTTATTTAACCAAAGTTTTTAATGATTTTCATATCCGTTAGGGGTGGTGTATGATTTGCAGCATACACTTGATGAAATCACCTATATGAGTGTCAAGTGGGGCCGCTTGCATGAGATCTTGGCATGATCTCTAGAGCACTCATGAATACCGGGCACGCACATGGCCTATTTAGCGCAACACAGCGATAACAACAAGAATTGTGGGGGTGTATTGTGATTGATAAACCTCTAACACACGTCAAGTGTCTTTGGTTTATATAGCTTGCTATACCAACTACACTGTGTGTTAAGTTTTTTGGTCTAAGACCAGTTCATATAGCTAGCTCTGATGCATTACATCCGACGAGACCGAGGATAAAATTTTTTCTTCTTTTCTCTCAATTTTCTTTTGCAATAAGTGGGGGATTGTTGTAATAATGATTATATTATTGCAAAATAAAACGTTGGATTACAACTTTCAAAACTTTAATTGCCAATAATGTGCTCCAATGCTAATATTCCAACAGCCAAATTTTCAAGTGTTGCAACGGTCAAATTATTTATTGGTTTTAATTTCTTTTATTTATTTTATTCTTTCCTAGCTCTATAAATAAATAGCTCTTCCCCCATTCCAAGACATCAATTTTTTCATTCTTTTCTCTTCTTCTCTTCTAAAATTGTCCTGGGTATAAACTCTTTATAGAATTTCTTGCTAGTTCTGTAATCCTTGAATACATCGAGAAGTTCATGTTGTATCTTAGGAGACTTGCGCAACACACCGCGGATAAGTCCTTAAGGATAGTGACTCCACACGCCTTAGAAAATTTTGTTCGTGATTCTGTCAGCTTTTTACAACAGCGTGCTATTTGGATTCATGTTTTAGATAAGCTAAGCGCTAATGCTTTTCATCTTTGAAGTTGAGACCTTTTACTGTAGTTCTTAAATTTATTGAAATAAAAAACTGCTTTTTAAGTGTGTTTACCATCTATTATGTATGTCTAGTTGTTAAACCTCCTCTATCAACTTTTAGCAAATAATCAAAATGATATAACATTTGGAAGAGGGTGAAACAGATAAAACACTCGTTTTAAATAAAATGATATATTTTTTTCATACTAATATTATTTTATTAATCTAATTATAAAATTATGTTTAAGAAAAACAATATACTTTTTTAATACTAATGTATCTCTATTAAATTAAATATAAAATTGTGTTTTAGAAAAAAAAGTGTCTCCAACATGTTTTAGTATTAATATACTCTATTAAATTAATCATAACTTTATATATGAGGATAAAATTTAATTAAATTATTCTTGCGTCTGTCAATTTTTATTGGTATTAAAATGATATTTAATGAATTAAAACATTTTTCAATAAATTATAATTTTTTTAGGAAAGAGATAATATTAGTTATCTTTATTCTATTCTATCATAATCAATTTTGATTTTTATTTTCTTCTTTTCTTTATCTTTATGTGACTTTTTATCTATTAATTTCGCTTATTGTGTTTTATATTAGAGTTTAAAAGATTTTAAAAGATTTCATTTCTTAAAGGGATAAATATGTTTTTGGTCTCTTAACTTTCAGTGAAAATTGGAATTAGTTATTCTTCAAAACTTTGGCATAATTTAGTCTCCCAACTTTAGAAATGTATGAAGTTTATTTGATGTTTCAAGCATGTTTCATGATAACATTTAGGTTGTTTACTCTGTTTGACACATTTTTGCTTCAATATTAATTAAGAAACGCGTTTGAAACATCAAATAAAGTTAACAAAATTTGGTTAAAAGAACTAAATTCATACATTTCTAAAGTTGAAAAACTAAATTAGGCCAAAGTTTCGAAGAATTTAATCCTTTCTTAAATTTCATTAGTTGGTGTGTATCAATTTTTTTTCCCTCATTTTTTGTTAGTATGTTTTTCTTTCTATCTGTGTTGATATTGTTTTTATTCTACTTTATTGAATTTGAATTATGAATATAAATATTTGGGTACTTTTCAATTTATGAATTTTTAAAGTATTTATATATATATATATATATATATATATATATATATATATATATATATTTTGATGAAAAATTGAATTTTTGTTTAGATTAAATACAGAATTATTAACTAAGTTATAATTTTTTCTTTTAGTAGATAATGAAAATGAAATCTCTAATTAAATAAGCAAAACACAAATTAAAATTGAAAAATAGTCTTAACGTTAAAAAAAAAAATTACGACCATTTAATAAATATTTGTATATAAAAAAAACTTGAAAAATAAATTTTAAATAAAAGTTCTCATTTTTAAGTTTCTTTTAAACCTCCCAAAACTTAAGTTATATATACATAACATGACATGCCACTGTAATCTACACATGAAGAATATCGTAAATTTCTTAATTAGTTTATGAATTTGGCATCTACTGTGACATTAGATTTTTGGTTCCAGGAAATTAAATATATCACAGATTTTTGGTTCCAGGAAATTAAATATATCACAGTAGTTCAAATATGAAATTTTACTAGTAAAAAATAGGTTTTTCAAACGTATAAAAATATAGTGGCATTTTTGTAGATACGGTAACATTATATGTCTTGGTTAAGGGTGTTGCTTCCTTCACCACCACCCCTTCTCATTCCACTCTCCATTTTTTTTATCTCTCTCTATACTTTTTTACCCTTTACTACAATTTTATTTTTAGGGTTAATATTTTTTAACTTCTACCCACTCCAGTCTCATGCATGAATGCGATGGTCTGATTTATGCTTAACCAAAGAGCATTTGTTATTGACAGTCACGTTGTTTCTTTCTCTCTTCGATCTCATCACCCAAACAACACAACCATTTTAATGGTGGACCCATGTTTTTATGTTTCATTTTCTTCTGTCTCTCCTTGTTTTTTATGCTTCTTTCAATTGTTGTATCTTTTGAACTTTTTGATTGTCTATCTTACCCATACCAACGCACGAAGAGTTAAGCAATCTCACATAAAAAAACTGTTGATACATGAGGAAGAAATATATGTCGCAATGTATCAGAAAAAAAAAATATTGTGGAGGAAAGTTAATTTTATAAAAAGGTTGAAACATTTTATATAATCATTTAAATAAAAAAAAAATATTGAAATTTTAAAACTTTAAGACAAGAATTTGATTATTTAAATTTAGAAAATTTTAAATTATAATTAAATAGTAAGAATTTTGAACTTTTGAAATTTTTTAATTAATTCATGTATACATATTTCATTTTTTATCAATGTCAATGAAATTATTTTTTTATGATGTTAGTCATAAAACATTCATTATTGTTAGTCATAAAATATTCATTATCATTTGGAACCGTTGCACCGTCGAATGACCACTGCAGACGCCCTGCACTGCCGCACCATGAAAAGCAACACCACTGCACCACGAAACCAAACGAATATAAAGAGAGGAATATGGTAAAGAACCAAACATATATGGAGAAGAGAAGTAAGAGTTGAGAGATGAGAAGAAACGAATCTGGTGAGAGTTGGAGGGGGTGGAAATCTGGAAAGAGAAAAAGTGAGACTTGGGAGAATGAGGGGTGGGACTGCGCGAGTAAGAATGGGTGAATGAAAATAGGTGAGTAAAAATAGGTAGGAATTTAGGATTTTAGAATAAAGTAAATAAATAGGGTTAAAAGTAAAAAATGCTACTTTTGTAATTAAAATATTTTTGTAGAGGGTTGGGGGAGGTGGAGTGAGAAGGGGTGGTGGTGGAGGGAGCAACACCCCTTGGTTAATTAGGAACTGATGTCTAAAGGGTCTACTGCTTCGGTTAAATAAGCTACCGAGGCATAAATCTCAGCGCCAACCACCTGTCTAATCTCCAAATCAGACTTTTCGTCTGATAGAATTTTTTGAAAAACGCTTCTGCTTCGGTTCCCAGACCAACCGAGGCAGAAAATTGTACCACATCTCTTTGCAAACAATGCTTTCCACTGACAAATCTTAGAACATGCCTCGATTAAGTGGGCAACCAAGGCATAAAGCCTTATGCTTTTCGTCTGACAAACTTTTTTTGGAAAAAGCTTCTGCCTCGGTTGTTGCTCAGAACCGAGGCAATATCTCATGCCAGAACCAGACATCCTCTGAAACAGAACATTCTAATTCATTTTGTTCATTATTTTTAACTAAGTCCACCTTAAGTACCTTGTGTTTGTAAGAAAAAAAACTCAAGATTTTATATCTTTATATTGGTCACATACTTTACACAACTTATGTTTCAAGATTTATTAGAAAAGTTTAAATTACACACAAGGAAAATAAATCATTTAAAAATTATTTAACACGCTATGAGGACTATGTTTGTCTTCCTTTCTATCTATAGTTTTTACTAGTTTCAAATTGGTGAGTACGCACAACTTGATCGTAATCCTAATGATTTATAATAAAATATTCAAAGTCTACATATGAAAAACAAAAATGTCTAGAGTCAAAATAATAACAAACACTCAAATCTTTATGAGTTGGTATCAAGTCAAGATAGAGAGGGATTAAGTTAAATATAAAATGACTTGATTCAACCTCTGATCTAAATCACATCAATTTGATTTTGGTCTATAATTGCTTAGCTTGACTTTTGATCTGTGTTGACTCAGTTTAACCTTCAACTCATACCGATTTAGCTTGACCTTCAATTCGAACTCAACTCAAAGTCTAAGTTATCTTGGCTCGATTTTCAAGCTGGGTCTACTTAACTCAATATTAAGTTAGAACAAATTTATCTCGACTTTTCGATCATAATCGACTTAGCTCGACTTTCAGTTCGAATTGACTTGACTTGTTTCTGAACTTGAATCGATTTGTCTTAACTTTTGATTTAAGTCAAATAAATTTGACCTTTCAACTCAGATCGACCTAGAGCTGAGATTTTTAAAGAACTTATAATTTTTATTTTTTTGAAATGAATAAATAATAAATTATAAAAATATAGGTTTAAATTTCTAAAAGTATTTATTCATGCTCATCCTACTACTATATTGGAATGTTTTTAAATTTTTCTTTTTTTCGTCCTTCAGCTCATTTTTTTTCTAATATCATCATGGTGTGATAATGTATATCATAATACAAACAATAAAGGTAACTTAATTGCATATTTGTCCTTGACATTCAATATTAATGAAGATACCCAACTTGAAAAATATAATATCGGGTACTAAAAGAATTAAAAAGACAGAACATTCGAAACTTTAAATATTCTTTTTAATTTTAAAAATTTAAAAATGTGTTAAAGAAATAATTCTGATATATATTAATGCATGAACTAATATTAAAAAATTACATTTATTTTATTCTTAAAATTATAAACAAATTGTATATTTTTTTAAAATTAATACCTTGATTCAAATATTTTAAAAGAAAAGCACTTGGAGAATAAGGACATAATTTGTAATACATTAAATATCATTATTGATAAATAGGGTTTTAAACACACTCGTAAGTAAGAAGATAAAATTTCGGAAATCTTCACTGAAATACTAGAAAAAAGGTTCTATAAAACAAATAAATAAATCAGACTCCATCTTTATTTATATACTGAAAGTCATATATAGCAGGCCAACAAAAAGTTAATTCCACCTGGACAATTTCTATTCCTAGCAATTCCACTCTTTGCAGATAAAACTTGCTTCATGACATTAACCCTTAACGTATGATGCAAGATGTTATATAGATACACAAGTTTGCTTGGTTTTATTGTGAATTCACTGTATGAGATTTCTGAATAAATTTTACTGATGGTCTTTTTTCAATAGAGAGAATCTCCCCAGCTGTCTGTCGCATACTACTAAAGTGTGATTATATAATAAAAGCTTCGGTAAAAGAATATGGCTATAGAAGGAATGAGAGGGTGTTCAGTGGTCCATGCAAAATCACAGTTATCTATGTAAATCATTTTATCCCATTTGTTTAAACACCTAACACACCATATTAATCATGTCAGAATAAACAGATGCATTCAAGTTGGTAAACTATTACAAGTACAATGGAGCACTTAGTTAGGTGCTTAGATTAGTAGTGAAAAAGTACCAATAATAACGTGAATCTTCATAAGAGAAAAAAAAGTACAAAAAGCAGAGCCAACAATCGTGCGTTATCATGGAACTTTCCACAAAGCTTGTTTAAGTCAAGTACAAACTAGCGGAGCACAACAAAAGTGCCTCGACAAGGATGTTACAAAACAAAATGTCATATTATTACATTGCCAAATCAGCACCATTTGAACCCTTTATCATATTCTTTCACTATTCACAAGTCATGGATCTGAAGCCTCCCTTTGGTATAAATGAGTTGTGTTACCTCTGCATTGAAAACCAAGACAAAATAAGAGTTCTCCAAAAAGTTCATTGTCTTCACAGTGATTATTGCAGTCATTGTTATCCAAAACAACACCACAGTGATGGCAGGTAATAGGCAGAAGAAGCCTTCTTCCAATTTCTTCTCTATTTTCAACGTCTTCTCATCTAAGAAGCCCAGAGGAAGGTACTATGATGCTCCTGATTCCAGCCGCAGGGTATGGCCTAGTGATTATGATAAAGGTAACTGGGGTGTTGCTGAGCCCAATATTGACATGAAAGCCGAAGCTTTCATTGCCAAGTACAAGAAACGTGTTTCAGAATCTGCACTCTATCAACTTGACCCTGCTGCTGATAATGCATAATTTCAAACCATATGTATATTTCTTTAATTCTCTAGATTGTAGTTTATAGATTAATATTGCTTTGAACTGATTGAATATATGTTAATAAATAATAACGATGTATGATTAACTTATTCTATTCAACTACTGGTTTAGTTGTTCATATTGATTTCCCAAGATATATTTTTCCTTGCTATTATATGCTTTCACTCTGGTTAATAGCCATAAGCTCTTTCACAAGGTTAATTACAGTTAATATAACCCTTTGATGAAGATTAATAAAGCCAAGAATGTATTGGAGAAGTTTAATTATTCTTAATTAGGTGAATAAACTCCTTCATTTCCTCCACAAGTGGGGATTATTTCTCTGAAACGTTACAGTTTGAACATTAAAATATCTCTCAAACTTTTGATTTTACTTATGGAGACTCGCCCAAAACTATTACATGACACCTATTTCAATAATATAATAACACATATTGGTGTTTTAATTTTAACAAATAAAAGAAATCTAATTATAATATGTATTTTTTCAAATTATGAAGTATATGTTTCTATTTACTTTAGGAATGTAAAAGATATCATCCCCTCTGATATATTAATCAGTCATATATAAATTTGGAATAAAATATTGTTTTAAATATGTATCAGCATTACGAAGATATCTGAAGAACTTCCATGTGCTGCTACTGTCACAACTTTCCCATTTTCTTTAACAGCCTTCAATGTTCTATCAATCTCACTCTGCCTTGATTTTAGAATCAATCATACACAAGTTTTCAATAATGTTATTATAGAAAATCTGATACAAATACAATCATTTATACAATATTATATTTGGTCTATCTGTATATTGTATATTGTTGCAGCATATTAATTGTACACAACAAAAATATAGGTTCAGAGTTTCAATATCTTATCTCACCTACTGTCTCGTACACTACATCAAACTTTTCTTCCAGCTCTTCAAGCAGCCCCTTTGTGTAATCAATGGCTAAGTCTGCTCCCAAGTTCCTTAACAAGTCCAGTTTCCCAGTACTGCTGTGGCTGCAACCTTTGATGCCCCAAAAACGTGCTTCGCTAGCTGCATCATCAAACACATACACAACAAATCATTTGGCATGTTCTGAATCGATTTATGTCGATAATGAGAAAATTTTCAATTTTAGAAGTATTTAAGAGTGCTCCATAAACACATTATCTTAAAGGCAGTTCTGTAATAAACACATTAATGACAGTGCTATTAATTCTCTTACTTATACATACTTGTAAATCTTATTTAGAAAATCTTATTCTTGAATCAATCTTAAAGTGTTGAATCGGTACTCATCACATCCGAGTCTATTGATTACATATATTGTTTCGTGTCCAATTTCATATGCCCATGTAATGCTAAAGTTTTTGCTATTCGCCACACCACTGTGTTTTAGAACCACTTTCTGAACTATCTAAGAAGGGAAAGATATGAACATAACCACCCCTTGGAAACCTCACTATATTTGTTTGAATTTGATCTGTTATACTGGTTGCTATATGCAAATTAATATATGAATGGGGATGAAGTACAGATGCAATGGTTCAAAAAGTCTACAATATTAAGATAAGACTAGAAATGCAATGCAAGATTTAAAACTAAGTTGTGTTAGGATTTAATATTTAATATCCTTCTTTTTAGGTTTTAAGATTTTGTTTGTTATTATTTCTGTTTGTTATTATTTTGTGCATATAGCTGATAGATTAGATAGAATTATAATTAATTCTATTATAATCTTGATGTATAAATATTTGTATCTGCATTATGCAGAATTAAGATAATACACAGATCATTTTTTGCTTTTGTGGTTTTTCTCTCAGCATGATTCTCATTATTTAAGATGGTATCAGAGCTCTTCAATTGAAGAGTTCTGCTGTGCCTCTGATCTTCATTCGATGCTTTCTCTTTCTTGATTTTTTTGTGTTTTTACCAAACCAACTCATGGCTGTCATTTTGATCATTACCACACGGCTAAAAATTGTTACAAAAGGAATGACTATCCATCAGGATCTTCAGGATTCTCCTACAACAAAGGGATAAGAGGAGGTCAAGGTTATTCATCAAATAAAGGAGGCTTTGGCAGAAGATCAAATTCAAGTTCATGCAACTCAAAGGTTTGCACTTTTTGCAATATCACTGGACACACGGTTAATGAATGCTTTAAGAAGCATGGTTACCCTCTTGGGCATAAACTGCACAAACCTGTTATCACTCCTCAACAATATCAACATTTGATAGCCCTCCTTTAACAGCAAACACAATTGGGACCCTCTACAATAACAAATACTTCTTTTATAGGCAATGTGCTACCAATTTCTCATGCTACAGACCATGCCATGTGGATTATAGATTCAGGAGCCAATGATCACGTAACTTCTTCCTTACATCTATATTCATCCTATAAGGCTATTGATCCCATCACAGTAAAACTACCAAATGGACAACAAACCGTAGCCTCATATTCTGGAACAGTAAAGATTAATGATTCTCTGTCTATTTCTAATGTCCTATATCTTCCACAATTTAATTTCAATCTTATATCTGTTTCCAAGCTTACCACAGCCCATAATTGTCAACTAATATTTCTTGACAATCAATGTTTTATACAGGACAGACACACCAAGAGGATGATTGGTATAGTTGATGCTCAAGATGGGTTATATACACTCAAGACTTCTTTTAGCTCCATCAACACCACAATTTGTAATAAGGAAGCCATTGATATTTGGCATTACAGACTAGGCCACCCCTCCCATGAGAGATTACGTGTAATGCAACAGTTATATCCTGTGATTAACTTTGATCACTCTTTTATTTGTACTCCTTGTCATATGGCTAAACAAAGAAAACCCTTTTTTCCTCATGATACTTCTCAAGCTTCTTCTATTTTTTCTTTATTACATGTTGATATTTGGGGCCCTTGTGCTGCTACTTCCATTCATGGTCATAAATATTTTTTAACCATTGTTGATGATTTTTCTAGATATGTATGGGTGTTTCCTTTAATCTCAAAAGCTGAAACTCAGTCACATTTACAATCTTTCATTTCCTATGCTGAAAGACAGTTTAAAACTAAGGTCTTAAGCATTAGATCTGATAATGGAACTGAGTTTATTATGGCCTAATTTTATAAAAATACTGGAATTGTTCATCAAACAACTTGTGTGGAAACCCCCCAGCAAAATGGCTTAGTTGAGAGAAAACACCAACACTTATTAAATGTTACCCGCTCCCTCCTTTTTCAAGCACACTCATAAATTGCCTCTACCCTCATAAATTGCCTTCCCACTCCTCTCCTAAATAACCATTCTCCACACCAAAAATTATACAGTTCTCCTTTTGATATTACCACTCTTAAAGTTTTTGGCTGTCTTTGCTTTGTCAACACCTTGTCAAACAATAGACATAAACTTG
>NC_028358.1:31086142-31088790 GCF_000741045.1 Vigna radiata var. radiata
AAACATACTAATTCCAATGTCACTATTTTAGTGATTTATGTTGATGATATAGTACTCACAGGCAATGATCTAATAGAAATCACTCATATTACTCATCTTCTTGATGCAATATTTAAGATTAAAGATCTTGGCAATCTTAAATTCTTTCTTGGTCTTGAGGTTGCTAGAAACAAAGAAGGTATTTGTATTTCCCAGAGACAATATACTTTGGACATTCTCAAAGATGAAGGCTACTTAAACTCTAAGCCTGTTTCCACTCCTTGTGATTATCGTACAAAACTCAGCATAAATTCTGGCCAACCTCTAAATGATGCAGCTTCATCTTCTTATAGACGACTGGTTGGTAGATTATTATATCTCACCAACACCAGACCAGATATTTCATTTGCAGTACAACAACTAAGTCAATTTCTCTCAAATCCTAGCACAGATCATCAACAAGCAGCTTCCAGGATTCTCAGATACCTTAAAGGTGCCCCTGGAAAAGGGATTTTCTTTCCCAACGATAACATCATACAGTTGAAAGGCTTCAGCGATTCTGATTGGGCAGGCTGCATTGATACCAGACGAAGTATCACTGGTTACTCTATCTATCTTGGTTCTTCACTTATTTCATGGAAATCGAAGAAACAAGCCACTGTATCCAAAAGTTCCTCAGAAGCTGAATACAGAGCTCTTGCCACAGCTACTTGTGAAATTCAATGGTTAACTTTTCTTCTAAAGGATCTTAACGTAACCTTTCAACAACCCGCAGTCTTGTTCTTTGATAACAAATATGCCCTTCATATTGCTACAAATCCAGTTTTTCATGAACACACGAAACACATTGAAATAGATTGTCATATTGTAAGGGAAAAACTTTCTTCTGGTTTACTTAAACTACTGTCGATTCCTTCTGCATGCCAGTTAGCTGATATCTACACCAAAGGACTTTCTCCAGCAGCGTTCAAATTTCTGGTTTCCAAGCTGGGAATGATTGATATTCATTCTCCAGCTTGAGGGGGGCTGTTAAGATTTAATATTTGATTTAATATTTGGTATCCTTCTTTTTAGGTTTTAAGATTTTGTTTGTTATTATTTCTATTTGTTATTATTCTGTACATATAGCTGATAGATTAGATAGCATTATAATTAATTCTATTATAATCTTGATGTATAAATATTTGTATCTGCATTATGCAGAATTAAGATAATACACAGATCATTCTTTGCTTTTCTGGTTTTTCTCTCAGCATGATTCTCATTATTTAAGAAGTTGAAATCTCAAAATCACAAGTTATAACCAAGGTTGGTAGCAACTAGCGTGACAACCTAGAATGTAAACTGTGACATAACAAATGCAATATAAGTTGATCCTAAACACAANTAATTGAACTAAAAGACTAGCAGAACCAAAAATCCCCTATTGGGTAAAATGCTAAAACAAATCAATCTGAACTTGCAAAAACTAGAATCACAACAAATGCATAAATGCCAAATCCAGATTCAGAATTAAACTCAGTAACTAAGTTNTATTGAATTCAATAGACAAATGTTAGTGGTTAATATTTTGTTAACCTGCAAGTTGAACCCAAAACCTGAAATTAAGTGTTATTATTGATAATGAAGATAAACATGGATTGAGATATTTTGCTGTTACACTTTTTAACTATACCTCATGCATCAGATAATTATGAACTTTAGGATCTAATTTCACCAGTATCTTCTAACACACATGTGCTTGTGATAGAACATGGTCAAATAGCCCATCCACCATAGTTGGATGTATGATCGTGATTAGAGTGGTAGTAGAAGTTTGAAAGAAACTTTTGTCCTAAGAATTAAAGAGTTTGTCAATGTAAATATTATACTCTTGATCGAAGGGTTAGATATCCATGCATCAAATGTGAATGTATTAGAATTTTGAAAGATGAGGTGATTAAAATTTACCTTTACAGAAGATGATTAAATTATAAAATTTAGACATTTCATTTGTAAAGAAATTCTCTTTTTTCATCCAATTGCCCGAGTAGTTCAAACACTTTTGTAAATACTTATGAAATAGATCAATTTATGTATATGAAAAAGGTGGAGCATAATTAAACAGATTAGCAGCAAGATCACGGTGTCGCCCTCTCCGGGGAGTCTTGGTCGTGTGTGTGAACCATTTTCATGTGAGTAAACATGTGCATGCAAGTAGGTAAATTATTGGAAGTACAGGGGAGCGCTTAGTTAGGTGCTTAGATGGGTAGTGAAAAAGGACCAATAATAACATGAATCTTTATAAGAAAACAAAGTACAAAAAGCAGAGCCAACAATTGTGCGTTGTTGATGGAATCTTCCACAGAGCTTGTTTAAGTCAAGTACTAACCAGCGGAGCAGAGCAAATGTGCCTCGACAACGATGTTACAAAACAAAGTGTCGTGTATTACCTTGCCAAATCAGCACCATTTGAACCCTTTATGTTGGTCTCTCTTCTGCTTTATCAGATTCTTCCACTATTCACCACTCATGCGATTGAAGCCTCCCTCTTGTATAAATGACTTGTGTTACCTCTGCATTGAAAACCAAGACAATAAGAGTTCTCCAAAAAGTTCATTGTCTTCACAGTGATTATTGCAGTCATTGTTATCCAAAACAACACCACAGTGATGGCAGGTAATAGGCAG
>NC_028358.1:31090055-31131312 GCF_000741045.1 Vigna radiata var. radiata
ATATATATATATATATATATATATATATATATATATATAGGGGTTTGCTAACTTGCATACGTCTGTTTTTCAGTTGGTACATTTTAGCAATATGTAGACAAAAATATTCTTATATATCATGAATTCTAAGTTTTAAGGTTAAGGGTATTTTAATAATTTTCATTCTCAAAATTAAAAAAATAAAAAAAGAAATTCCCAAAACCATTATCCACCTCTCTCATTCCTCTCAACCTTTACTTTTTCATCTCTTTCACTTCCCTTTTCTCTGTCATCCCTATTCTAGTCCCAATTGAAAAAAATCAGAAACACTTGCCTTATTTTAATAATTTTCATTCTCAGAATTAAAAAATGAAACCCCAAACCCTTACTCACCTCCTTCATTCCTCTCAACCCTTTCTCTTTCATCTCTCTTACTCAAACATTTTTTGTGTCATCTCTGCACTAGCTCCAACTAAAAAAACACTCATTAAACTATTTACTTTTGTAAAGGGTTGAGTCATTGACATATTCACCTTCCCAAAAAAGTTCATTCAAAATCTCTTTAATTTCATTATCTTCACTATGTATATTAAAGCTGACGGACATAACTTGCACCAAGACTTATGAGCATCCTTCCTTTACAATTTGAGACTACTACGTAACATTGCTCCGTGGCCATTTAATTTTTTTTTATAGAAATTCATTAACTTGTTTTCCTTTACTAAAGAAAAAACAAATCAAAAAATACAATAAAATTCTTAACGATAAAATCAAATAATAAAAATTCTAAATCTTGAAATTTTATTATTTTTTTTTCTCTAACCATTTTATTTAATAATGAGTGCTTTTTTAGTTTGGGCTAATGCAAAGATGACAGAGAAAATGTTTGAGTGAGAGAGATGGAGGAGAAAAGATTGAGAGGAATGAAGGAGTTGAGTAAGGGTTTGGGGTTTTTTTTAGTTTTGAGAATGAAAATTATTAAAATAAGGCGAGTGTTTCTGATGTTTTTCAATTGGAGCTAGAATAGGAATGACAGAGAAAAGTTAAGTTTGGAGTGAAAGAGATGAAAGAGAAAGGATTGAGAGGAATGAGAGAGGTGGGTAAGGGTTTCGAGGGTTTCTTTTTTTTTTTTTTATTTTGAGAATTAAAATTATTAAAATACCCTTAACCTCAAAACTTTGAATTCATGATATAAAGATATTTTTGTCTACTAAAACCCGGTACACATTGCTAAAATGTACCAACTGAAAAACAGACGTACGCAAGTTAGCAAATCCCTATATATATATATATATATATAGGGATTTGCTAACTTGCGTACGCCTGTTTTTCAATTGGTACATTTTAGCAATGTGTACCGGGTTTCAGTAGACAAAAATACCCCTATATATCATGAATTCTAAGTTTTAAGGTTATGGGTATTTTAATAATTTTCATTCTCAAAATTAAAAAAATAAAAAAAAAACCTCAAAACCCTTACCCATCTCTCTCATTCCTCTCAACCATTTCTCTTTCATCTCTTTCACTCTAACATTTTCTCTGTCATCCCTACTCTAGCTCCAATTGAAAAAAATCAGAAACACTTGTCTTATTTTAATAATTTTCATTCTCAAAAACCCCAAACCCTTACTCACCTCCTTCATTCCTCTCAACCCTTTCTCCTTCGTCTCTTACTCAAACATTTTCTCTATCATCTCTGCACTAGCCCCAACTAAAAAAACATTCATTATTAAACGATTTACTTTTGTAAAGAGTTGAGTCATATTCACCTTTCGAAAAAAGTTCATTCAAAATCTCTTTAATTTCATTATCTTCACTATATATATTACAGCCGACGGTCACAACTTGCACCAAAACTTATGAGCATCCTTCCTTTACATTCCTTTACATTCTGAGACTACTACGTAACATTGCTCCGTGGCCATTTAATTTTTTTGTTAAAAATTCATTAACTTGTTTTCCTTTACTAAAGAAAAAAACAAATCAAAATACAATAAAATTCTCAATTATAAAATCAAACAATAAAAATTCTAAATCTTGAAATTTTATTTATAATTATATAAAGAAAAAATTAGGTGCTTTAATTTTTTTATTTATGTATTTTTTTTCTCTAACCATTTTATTTAATAATGAGTGTTTTTTTAGTTAGAGCTAGTGCAGAGATGACAGAGGAGGAAATGTGTTGAGTGAGAGAGATGAAGGAGAAAGGGTTGAGAGGAATGAAGGAGGTGAATAAGGGTTTGGGGTTTCTTTCTTTTTTTTAATTTTGAGAATAAAAATTATTAAAATATGACAAGTGATTTTGATTTTTTTTCAATTAAGACTAGAGTAGGGATGACAGAGAAAATGTTAGAGTGAAAGAGACCAAAGAGAAAGGTTGAGAGGAATGAGAGAGGTGGATAAGGGATTCGGGGTTTCTTTTTTTATTTTTTTAATTTTGAGAATGAAAATTATTAAAATACCCTTAACCTTAAAAGTTAGAATTCATGATATAAAGGTGTTTTTGTCTACTGAAACCCGGTACACATTGCTAAAATGTACCAACTGAAAAACAGACGTACGCAAGTTAGCAAACCCCATATATATATATATATATATATATATATATATATATATNTATATATATATATATATATATATATATATATATATGAGGTTTGCTAATTTAATGTTTTTTAGTCGGTACATTTTAACAAAGTGTACCAAGTTTTAGGTTACAAAAAATGTCCCTATTAAAAATGAAAACCAACTTTAAATCTAAGAGTATTTTAATAATTTTAAAATTTAATTTAAAATAAAAAAATAAAAGGTAATTGTTAAAAATCTTGAGTTATTAGTTTTTATTATATATTATTTAAAAGGTATTTGTTTTTTAAAATAAAAAATAAAATAAAAGGTAGTTGTTTTATAAATCCATACGAGTTCTATATAAACCCAAAAGGTTCTATAAACCCAGACGGATTCTGTAAACCAGTAAACCATTATATTTTTTAAAAGATATTCTTTTAAGTCATGGGAAATATGTTGCCTATTCCATCCATTTTTAAAAAACAACGTAACTAAAAATTATATCTATTTAAAAATATTATAATTAAAAATATTTCTTAAGTAGTGAAAAATAATTACCTTTCTTTTTATTTTTATTTTAAAAAACAATTACTGAATAACTATTTTTTTTTATTTTTTATTTAAATTAAATTTTAAAATTACTAAAATATCCTTATATTTAAAGTATGGTTTTTTTAAATAGGAATATTTTTGTAACCTAAAATTTGACATACTTCACTAAAATGTACAAAATCACTTTACGTAAATTAATAAACCCATATATATATATATATATATATATATATATATATATATATATATATATATATATATATATTCTATATTTTCTTTTTAACTTAACTTCCACTAGATTATATTTTTGGTTGTTATTCGTGAGTTTAACCTCAACTAAATGTCATTATTTTGACATATCCATGTTGATGAAATTCTTTTACAGTGAAATTGATTGCAGGTATTATTTTTATTAAGATTATTGTTGAAGTAAAAACAAATTATTCATGATATATCCAGAGTAAGTAATTGATGGAGAGTCAAGTCTTTTATCGTTCCATCAATTGAAAGTCGAGACTTATAAAAAAAAAAAATGAGGGTTACACCATTTAATATTTTATAAACGAGTGACAATAATGCTTTCAGAAATTTATTTGGTGTTTTCAAACTTCACTAATTGTAAACAAGAAAGGATTATATTTTACAAAGATGAAATGAGCAAGAGTACTCTCGAGTTAATTCTTAAATTTTTGAGTTTATGTTTTCATACATGACTTCCGAGTTAACTTGGAAGTAAACTCGTTTTCTCCGTAAATTTCAAAGAATTGATTGTAAAATCGGTAAGATCATGTAGAATTGCGAGTTTGAAGCGATTTTACTAGCTTGAAAGGAGGAAAAATTAAGAAAAAATGAGATCGTTTAGTCTTTTTTTTTATTATATATTTAATGAAATGCATCAAAATTAATGACAATAATCCAAGTATTTATGTTTTACAATATTTATTTTTATGAACAATATATCTATAAATTTTATTTATTTAAAGTTATATAATTTGTAGACTTATTTGAATTAAGATATTATTTATATAATATTTTACATTTGAACGAGTTTACGAGTCGAATTTGCAAATCGAGTTTACTCGACTCTTACAAGTTTATTTAAACTCTCGAGTTTGATAATCTTGAATATGTTTTTTAAGAGATAGATGTTATAAGATGAGCATCTCTCAAGTTTGATAACCTTAAATATGATCAAGTGTTTTTTAAGAGATAGTTGTTATAAGATGAACATGAAATTCTGTAGAAGCTAGTTATTAAAATCACATTACAAGAGGAAAAAATTGATCGAGACTACATCCTTAAAAAACAATTATAAAATTTATTTTATTGTTTATATATATTTTATCAATTCCCATCAGTAATGATTTTTTTACTTAATCAAATTTTATTCGAGGCACAATCCGTCCATTATCGAATCCTTTATTTTATGAATACCATTTGACTAAATTTTTATCATATTCTTTGAAAACTTTTTTATGTTAATTAGTTTTTGTCTTTTTTTAGTTTTTGTAGTTCCTTATGTTTCATTCTTACATATTGTGCAATATCTTAATAATGGGGAAAAATCAGGAAAGTGTATTGTCTGACAATTTGCCGTTTTATTATTATCTTAAATAAAAACTAACTAAATAAGAAAAATCGCTTTAAATTTTAAATATAATATAAAAGCATTTCCCACAAATTGTTAGATAACAAAAATGTAACTAACACATAAAATTAGAGTCTATCAAAATTAAAACAGAAATGGTATTCATAAAAACCAACCTCAATAATATATATAATAGAATGAAAGAATTTAAATAGTCTATCCACTAATGCTGAATGGGTAATCTACGATGGTTAAATTAGCTTTCCAATGACAATTTTTCAACCATCAAATTAGCTTTTCAATGAGAATTTTTGAACCGCCATAAATGTCATTGTCACTAAAAGTTCGATAAAAATGACAACGGTTAAAAAATCATTATTAAAAGTTTCAAACTATAACAATTGTTATTGAACAATAGTTAAAAATTGTCAAAAAAAAAGAAAAGAAAAAGTTAAACCCTAAAATAAAATATATAATATGCTATATATCATGAGGAAACTATCAAAGACAAACTTAATAAAGTAGAGTAAAAATACTTCTTCATTTGAGTCCAGATTCTTTGTTGAATTTTTGATATTATCCATTTGTTGAGCCTTCAAAATACAGTAATATTATATGGTAAAAAGGATTTTAATATATTTTGAAATATCAAAATCATTGTTCATTAGTATATTTTGAAAACTCAATAGAGGATAGTATTAAAAATTTAACAAAGAATCCAAATATATTAACAAAAGTATATAATTTTTCTATGGATTCACCATTTGCTTGCTTTTGAAGTCATAGAGATAAATAGGAAATAAGTAAAACAAATCCTAGAATAAATACCTCACAACATTATTACCTTGAATTTTTCTCTCTTAAATTGTTGGATAAAGAAAAAAATAACAAATAATAGAGAATAAAATCAATACAAAAAATAATAGTATTATCCATAAAAGATTAAAATATAAATAATATTTAAAATGGTCAACACGAATAATAAAGATAATAGAATTAAAGAATTTAAATTGATTAGGTTGAACGTCTCAGATGTAAAACATTATCTTTTTTTTTTCATTTGTTGAGGTTATTTTTAATTAATGTTAATTAAAGTTATGTTTTAAATCTATTTTTTAATAAAAGTAGATTGGACTTATCTCTCTATTAATTTTAGTTAAGGTTTTTCTAATTAATACTAATAAGATTATTTTTTTTTTATCAATATAAGTTTAAATTTTCAATCGAGATTAATGAAGTTATGTTTTATTAACTTTTAAAATAATTTTTCTATTAATATATGCCAAATTTACATATGAGTTGATTTTATTCAAGGTTTCTTAGACTAAGAATGAAGGAGTTATAATTCAACATTTTTATTTGTATTATCTTATAAACAAAACCACATCCCTAACAACTCAATCTCTTCGAACCTTTTGGTGTATCATCCATTTTACAACCTTAATTAAAAAAGTTCTATATCTTGCATATATATTCTTTTAAAATTGTAATAAATTAATTAAGGTATGACAATTTATTACACATATATGAGTTTTAATTGTTTTCCAATTTAATACAACAGTGCAGTAATTGTCAATACAAAAAGGACAATGACTAGATAAGTTTCTGTTAGGAGCTTTTAAGGTGGGATCATAACAAAAGATTCCCAGAATTTGAAATCAAAGGTAGAAGAAGTCATTATAAAAGCCAGTTAGCATGAGAAAAATAATGCATAAACTATTCTCCAAAGCATGGCTAGGAAGAAATTGAAACTTGCTTTTATCTCTGATGAGACGAGAAGGAAAAGCACGTACAAGAGAAGGAAGAAGGTGGACAAAAATATAAAAGAGATTCAGAATAACTTGGCTGCACTCAAGTGTCACTCTATTTGATTTTTATGTTGTCAGATTATTCAATAATTTAGTGATTTTGTATTCAGATATACATGATCTTTGTCTTTCAGAGCATTTATATAAAATTCACTTTAAGTTCTATCATTTTCAAGTTTTTTATTTTATGACCCAAAGCAAATAAGAATCTTCTGCAAGATAAGAGTTTAATTCAAAAACAAATTCCGATTCAATAAAATTGGAATCGAGTTAAGAAATAATTCATTAAATATATTATAAAAAAACATTATATATATAATTTTGTGTGTATATGTCAATACATATGCTTTGCTTTTAACTATTATTGATTTTTAATTACTAGCTTTTACGGCTGAACGTATTTTCTTTTAAATTAAAATCATCCAAAATTTATTTGATATAGGTTTGTTAGAAGCTAAATTAAATAGATTTTTCTCTTATTGTATATTGGAAGTAAAATGTTAGAGATTATTATAATTATAAACTTTGATGATCATAACAAAGATATAAAATAAGAATGATCATCCTCTTCACAGAATCTATCTTTGTATGTGCGTTGCCATTTTTTATTGAGCTTCTTATGCTTTTAATGTTTTTGTGCTTCAATAAAGGATTTTAGCATAATTAGAGCTGTCCAGCACATTTACTATTTGATAAAACTTCATTTCAGAAGTGAGTTTATAAATTGATGTTACAAAGTTGAGTTTAAATTATTAATCATGAATTAGAATCTCTCTTAAAGAAATTTATTGTTTACTGGGCCTATCAGATCACTATCAAGTTATTTATTTATGTATTCTTTCACGACGTCACAATCTAACAAATTGGTAAGTCAAATAAATAAAAAAAAATAACTCTTTTTAAAGAATACAAATGTATATAATAAAACTTATAAGTGTTTATGTTAGCTTTTGGTATCTATATAAGTTTAAGAAACATAGAAACACTAAAATAAAGCACAAAGTTCAAAATAAATAAAAATAACAAAAAAAAATTATAGATGCGGACTTTTGTCTAACGAGGTCTGTTCGTCCAATAAAAACAAATTAGTTCGCTCAATAAATTTAAAATTTTGTAAAATTAAAATAAAATTACAATTTATATAATTTCTTAAATTATTCTTTAATTATGATCATGATATTCATGTTCTTTAAATTGTCTCCCTTATGAAACATTATAAGATTCAAGGAGACAAATTTGAATCTTGAACCTTGTCACAAGATCTTTGAATTATAAATGTTCTTTCTCAAATTCTTATTATATATGTTTAAGAAGATAGTCTTCTATTATATTCTCCTTTTTAAAAGGAATTTGTCCTCAAATTCATATTACTCAAAGATTCTTTATGAGAATATTAGGATTGAACAAAATAAACTGATCTATATTGTACTGTAGTTAACTGCATTATATTATATTAAA
This sequence comes from Vigna radiata var. radiata, assembly GCF_000741045.1. Taxonomy (NCBI): domain Eukaryota; kingdom Viridiplantae; phylum Streptophyta; class Magnoliopsida; order Fabales; family Fabaceae; genus Vigna; species Vigna radiata. The sequence goes on from NC_028358.1 coordinate 31,098,009, forward strand.
AAAAACTGATCCATTTTTACTATAACTTAGATATACTGTTTTATGATTCAGTTCTGAACTTAAGAAATTTTCGGTTCAGTTAACTATAGTTAACTGTATTGTTCTCTTGTGTTTAAGCTCCTTCTCGTGCATCACTCTCTCTCATCCCTTCTTCTCATACATCGTTCTCTCTCTTCTTGCTCCTATGCCAGATTATGATTTGGGTTCGAATATTGTGATTAGAAAAAATTATAACTTAAAATAAGTTTCAATTATTAATTTTAGTAAAATAATTTAATATGTTAATGTAATTATTATTTTAATTAAAAAACACAATTATTAGAGCTATTTATACAGATCTCACAGTAAAATTTAATCTTATATATTTTTTCGTTTTTTCAAACAGAATCATAAATTAGAAATAATAAAGGAATGAGTTAGAAATAAAGAGAAGAATAGTATAGGAAATAAAATCAATAATTTTTAAAATATAAGTCATTCTCTTGTTAATATAAAGGTGTGAAAATTATATTACAAAATAACTTTTAATAATAGTTAAAACTAAACGTGGCCAAAGCAGAAAGTCAAAAAATCAAATGTCTGTTGAAGTAAAATAATTATTGACCATACATAAATATATAATTGTATAGTCACTGTTGATTTTATCTCTAGTCGATGTGAGACTTCCAACACACTCCCTTCACGCCAAGGTATAGACATCTCGTATGTGATAGGAGAAATTGAGTGGTCCAATATTGGCTCGACAACGAGTGGAATAGAAACAGAAATGCCCACTTAGAACTCGCTAGGATAGGCTTTAACCATGACTCTGATACCATGTTAGAAAGTTGGTTTAAGCCTAACTCAACCCCACAAAACTGGCTTGTAAGGTGAGGTTTACATTTCACTTATATATTATAATTTGGCCTTATCTTTAGTCGATGTGGGTTTTTTTTTTTATTATTTGAAATGAATTTCTTATTTGATCATTGGATTGCAATAGTATAAATATACAAATTGATAGCCTAATTGGAAAGAGTTAAAAGGGAATAAACTCCACCAATTTAATATCAATTATTATAATATCAATTATAATAATTGATATTTAACACTAATAATTAAATTAAATAAAGGGAAAGTAAATATACAAGAATTAGCTAATAAAGGCTAATTATTCCAATTTAAAACTAATTATTATAATTGATATCCTCCCGCAAGTTGGACGATCTGGAAGAGAGATGCAACTTGAACAGTAATAAGTCAAACCGAGGATGAAGCAGAGAGGCTTTGTGTTATGCTTCAGTTGAGGAATGCCCAATCTGCATCTTTAGACACCGTGCGGAGACACTCCTTTAACTGCTTGAGGTATAAGACGGTCCTGTCGACGCACGTTTGATAAGCAAGATTCGGAGTTGGAGGTACAACGGTGGTGGAGATCGTCATCGGCAGGAAATGATTCATCTGGATATTTGAGAAGATCATAGCCATCAAGAAGAGCTTCAACTAATTTAAGGACAGAAGCTTGGTGACACTGCTAAGGGTGATGCAAGTGAATGGTTTTGATGGCTTATGAGGGTTGCTAACCGATGAAGAGTTGTTGTTGGCCATGGAAGGCAAAAAGAAAGGAAGGAGCGACGTCCTGTGTTGAAGATAAAACAAAAACGAAACATCCATGAACAAATAAAAAGATAAAAGACATCAGATGAAAAAGAGACTTTTAGGGGGTCGCCGGTGGCGGCGGCCATAGGCCACCGACAACAATAAAGACATAGTAGAAAAGGATCAGAAAACCTGCTCTGAGACATTATCAAATTTTTTATTCCAAATAAAAAAAGAAATTGTTTTACAAAACTTGCAATTAAAATGGTTTGATTTTCAAATTATAATCTAAAGTTACTTTGTTATTAGATAGTGTTAAAACCATATTTTCGAACTAGTGCAGTATTAAAATTAGTATAATTCAATTTCAAATTGATAGTTAAGTTAAAATTAGTACAATTTACAATTTAGTTAATAGTTCAGTTCAATTTATATTATAGTTTAGTACAATTTAGTATAGTCAGTTTGATAAAACAAAAAACAGTTCAGTTCAGTTTGTCTGAACTATTTTACAGTTCAGTTCATTTTAAACACATTAATTTTTAGTTTTAGTAGTGCAATGCAATGCAGTTTAGTTCCATTTGCTCACCCTGAAGAATATATTGGACATCTCACATGTAAGTGGAGGAAAAAGTTAATTTTTCAAACTAAGAAACTCTTGCGCGATGACATACTTGTGAAAGTTTCAAAATTACCATATTTTTAGTATTGTGAAAGTTATACACTCATATTAAAGATGACTCAAAGATTTGAGAGACTTAAAACAAACTTAAAACTAAGAAATTTTTATTTATAAATAAAATTATTTATATTAAAATATATCATAATTTTGAGAGACCTAAAACAAACTTAATGAGACAGTTTTAGTAATAAAACAATTGATGGTAAAAATTAATAGTCATTCATATTAATTTAATTAAATTTTATTATGAAATACAATGAATTTAATACACACACACACACACATATATATATATATATATATATATATATATATATATATATATATATATATATATATATTGGTATTAGAAAATTTGAGACTTTTTTTACGAGATTTAAAATAAAGTTTTTCCTATTTGGGACTTAAAATCGATTAATACAAATAAATAATTTTCTCATGCAATATATTTATTTTATTTAAAAACTAAAAGGGCAATATTAGTTTTAAAATAAATTTTAAAAATCCCTTCAATTTTCCAATAAATTTCACTTGATAATGAAGAAAGTAAGAATTCACTAGTAATAGCAAATAATTTATCTTAAAAGAAAAACAAAAATGCACCTCAATGAGACCGTGTAAAAAAGAAAAACTAAAACGGAAATTAAACTTTGGGTTAGAATTTTTAATTATTGGCTTTCTATATTGTCTCTTTATATCGTTATTTTAATTATTATCTTTAATTGTTTAGTCAAATCTCTATCTTCTTTATTTGGTAGACACTCCAAAATTCAATTTTGTTTTATTGATCTCAAAATTTATTCTTTTTATACAAACACACCATAAATTTTGATTTTGTTCCAATTGATATTTAACCTTTTCTTTACAAGTAAAACCTAGAATTTTATCTGTTATAATTATTTTTTTTAAATTATTTACTTTATAAAATAATAATAATAATAATAATTTAATGAGAATTATTTAATTCAAAACTATTGGCTAATATAAGTTTGAACTTACTAATATATTACCTACCCAATATATTATATTTCCAAAGGGAGTATCTAATACTTTAAAAAAAATTCGGTTTAATATTTATCCAAAAATATTTATTTATGTTTGGTTATCATGTATTTTTTAACTGATTCCGAAAATATTTTTAAATCTTTCCATTTTTTAATAACAACGATCAATATTTTTTATGAGAAAGGCTATTACTATCTATGAATAAAACATAAGTAAAAAAATGATTTAATACATATTTTATCTTAACTGAGAACTTAATAGTATAATTGTAAAATCCCTTTCCTTTTTCACAAAGTCAGCACTACTCAGCCCCGTTTGGCAATGGACCGGCTCTTTTCCCTTAGCTGTTTTGATTAGCGCATGCAAGAATGTTTTTCCTTTGTATGTGCTCTTTTAGGTATTTTGAAGGATCTTCTTTTAAGTGTGATTTCAAATAATTCATGCCTTTGTGTGTTTTGGAACCCTACTAAGGATTTTGGTGTTAGAGTGTTTTGGAAGAAGGCAAAACATCTGTTCTGCACCACAAGGTAGGGGAGCTAATCAAGCATTTTGCATGTTGTGATTTTTGGCTGTATCTAATTATTGGTTGTGTTTTTGTTTGTATAGAAATTCTAATGATTTTTATTTGGAACAATAGTATCATGACATATTTTTACATTCATTTGACACAAAGTATAAAGGTAAAATGGTCATAAAAGCGTAAACTTTTATATTTTTTCAAAAATGAAGAGAGTAAAAATTGATACAGAGTATAAGAGTAAAATGGTCATAAAAGTGTAAAATTTTGTATTTTTTAAAAAGAAGAGACTAAAAAGTAAAAAAAAGTAGTGTCAAATAAATGTAAAAAAGTTAGCTGTGTCAAAAAATAATTTTTTTTTTATTTACCAAATCTGTCATTTTCCTTGTATTGAATGTCTGCTCAATATGTTGCTATGAAGTTAATGTGAAACCTTGATGCTAAATTTAATAATTTTAGAAATTTGATAGAATTAGAGGTTTCTGCTTGAATAATTGGTCAATTTTGTATTAATAAAACGTTTTAAAGTGTATTGATGAGGAAGAGAATGGAAAGGATGTTACAAGTTAAAAATATGATTCACATAACTTGCTCTCATGGCACTGGCACCAATTTCAAATTCTAAGTTAGGGGCTCTTTTCACGTCAAGGTGGTAGAAATACGGTTACACAAGCTATCTCTATAGACATACCGGAATTGTTAGTGTCAGGCGATAGGAATGATAACGGGTCGGGTCGGGTACGGATAATGTTTATTCGTAATCTGATCTGCCAGATAAAAATGTATTTGTCACCCGACCCGTTATCCGTCGGATACCATTTGAAAAATATTCGCGAATATTTTAAAATTCACGAATACTCGTAGATACCTACAAAAAGAAAATATTTTATATTTTTTAAAATAAAATTTAAATAAGATTACAAAATATATAATATGATTTAAATTAAATTAAATATAAATTAAAATTTAATTTTAATTAATTTTAACCTGATAAAATATATTTTAATTTTAATTTTAATTAAATTTAATTAAAAATATATAAATTAATTTTTTTATTATTTTTTGTGGGTAGTGGATACCCATATATAGAGTAGTATACTATCTGTACCCGACCTGTTTAGAAGCGGGTATTAAAATACTCACTATTAGTTAATCGCAATTAGTAAATACCCGTGGATAGTAACTACCTGTCACGGGTTTTACCTGCAGATACTCGTGCCCGCAAAATGTTTTGTTATCCTTCAACGTCAGCATTAACCTTGTGTATGGTACGCTTAAATTTATTGGTAATAGCCCTGCAAGTAGTAGAAAACATTACAAGTGTTTATCTTCAGATAATCAAATTTAAAATTTCTTATGCTATGAATATATGTTTGATGGAAATGATCGAATAGATAATAATATTATGATTTTCTTTTTGTTTTTCAGCTCATTTTGCTTTAGTCGTGGTTTCTTGTTTTTTATTGTTTATTTTCCAATAACCATTTAAATAGTGTGACAGGAGAGACTTGATGGTACCATTGTCTAAGCATTAATTTAGAAGTTATGGTTCTTATAACCTTTTTGAAAATTATTGAATAGTTTTGTCATATCTTAATTCTCCAATATGTTAGAGTGGCAGCGAAACAGGAATGATGGTGGATCAGAGTTACAGAGAGAACAAAACAAACGTATGTTGAGTAGATGAGATAGAGAAAACAATTATTTTCTTATTGATGTTAACGGTATAAATGTACATAGAGTAAACTGTCAAATGACAGTTAAGACAGTTGAGACAGTTAAGATTTCAGATTTACATTCCTAACACTCCCTCTTAAATCTAAATCGCTAAGAGACTTGACTCCAATAGAACTTCTGAGTTTTTCAAATCTAGGTTGTCTCAATGCTTTCGTGAATATGTCAGCCTCTTGTTCATCTGTCTTGCAATAGATCAGTTCCAACTTTCCTTTGCTTACTTGATCTCTTAGGTAGTGATACTTTGTCTCGATATGCTTGCTACGCCCATGAGATATTGGGTTTTTGGCTAGGTCAATAGCTGATTTGTTGTCTATTTTCAAGCATGTTGGTCTACATTGTTCGATCTTCAAATCATGTAGTATAGCTTCAATCCATGTGCATTGGCAGGCAGTCTCGGCTGCAGAGATGTATTCTGCTTCGCATGAGGAGAGTGCTACAACAACTTGTTTCCTTGAGCACCATGAGACAGGGGCTCCCATTAGTTTGAATATGTACCCGTAAGTGCTCTTTCTATCTACTTGGTCTCCGCTCCAGTCAGCATCGTACCATGCATCCAAAATATTCGTTGACATGTCAGTTTTCTTAGGAAAGTAAATACCGTAGTCAATTGTACCTTTTAAGTATCTGAGGATGTGCTTTGCAGCTGCCATGTGTGACTGTCTGGGGTCTTGCATGTACCGGCTAATGAGACCCACTCCATAGCTTATGTCTGGTCTGCTGCTACAGATGTAACGCAATGTCCCAACTATTTGTCTGTACAGTGTTGCATCCACTTTGCTTTCTTCTAGCTGCAGTGAGAGCTTTATGTTGGCAATGACAGGAACAGGTGCGCTGTTGCAATCTTTCAATTTAAACCTCTCCAGAGTTTCGATGATATATTTCCTTTGATTCATATGTACTCCCTCTTTGGTTTGAACGAATTCTAATCCAAGGAAGTATCCCAGAATACCAAGGTCTGTCATCTCCAAGTCATTCTTCATCTTCACTTTGAAGTTTTCGATCTCTTGCACTGAGCTCCCCGTGACCAACAAGTCATCCACGTATAAACACACCAGCAAGGTACCTGCTTGTTCACACAATCTGACATATATTCCATATTCTACAGCACATTTTTTAAATCCATACCTGATGAGTAATGAGTCAATATGCTTGTTCCACGCCCTTGGTGCTTGACGAAGACCATATAGTGCTTTGTTGAGTTTATATACCTTCATTTCATGGCCTTTCTTGATGAAACCAGGTGGTTGGTATACGTAAACCTCTTCTTCGAGGGGACCATTGAGGAATGCAGATTTAACATCCATCTGGTTGATGCTCCAATTGTTTGAGTTGGCAATTGCAACCACGATTCTCACCGTTTCCAATCTAGCTACAGGGGCGTATACATCTGTGAAGTCAATCCCAGGTTGCTGCAAGAATCCTTTGGCAACCAATCTAGCTTTCAACTTTGCTATCTTCCCATCAGGTTTGTATTTTGTTTTGAATATCCATTTTACTTCAATAGCTTTCTTGTAGTCAGGCAAATTTACCAACGTCCACGTTCTGTTTTTCTCTATAGAAGTCAATTCCTCAACCATAGCTTCTCTCCATTTATCATCCTTGATAGCTTGTTCCCAAGTTATAGACTCTGTACCTGCAAGTAAAGCATGATGTACCAAGTCACCTCTGTCTGTTATCTCATTATCTCTGAATAATTCATGATCTGCAAGCCTCGTTGATGGAAATCGTATCCTCCTTGAGCGTCTAGCATTCATTTCTTCTGTGACAGCTGTTGTTTCATTTTGGTCACGACTTTTCTCTTCCAGTAAAGTGGTAATCACTGCACTAGGAGTGTCATCTGTGCTAGTCTCACCACCATTCCACTTGAATATAGTAGATTCATCAACAATCACGTCCCTGCTAATCACAATTTTAGATTTTATCGGGTCATATAGTCTATATGCTCCAGTAGGATGATATCCAACTAGTATAAGTGCTTCACTTCTGTCATCCAGTTTCTTCCTTAATTCGCTTGGAACGTGCTTGTAACAAATAGATCCAAAAATCTTCAAATGTCGTACATCAGGTTTGTTCCCTGACCATGCTTCCTCTGGGGTGTTGCTTGGTAATGCCTTGGTTGGGCTTCTGTTTAACAAATATGCAGCAGTCGAGACTGCTTCTCCCCACAGGTAACGCGGAAGATCTCTTCCTTTGATCATGCATCTGACCATGTCAAGAAGCATACGGTTTCTCCTTTCAGCTAGACCGTTATGTTGTGGGGTATAGGGAGNTGTGACTTCATGTATTATTCCTTTTTCAGTGCAGAACCTTGNCATATCTCTTGAGTTGAATTCACCTCCTCCATCAGTACGAAATATCTTGATCTTCTTGCCCGATTGTCTCTCGGCCATGGTACAAAAATTGATGAAGTTGGTGTAAGTTTCACATTTTTCTTTTAGCAAATAAACCCAAAGTTTCCTAGAAAACTCATCTACAANCAATAGAAAGTATTTATTACCTCCTAGAGAAGATATGTCAAATGGTCCACACAGGTCAGCATATACCACTTCTAGTAATTGTCTCGCCCTTTTGTGAGCATGCTTCTTGAATNCAGAACGTGTTTGTTTTCCCATAGTACAGCTTTCACAGACTTGCTTAGGTGCCTCAATTGCACTGATTCCACTCACAAGCTTCTTCTCTTTAAGTTGCTGCAGACTTCTAAAGTTTAGATGTCCATAGCGATAATGCCACAACCAATTTTCTTCTATATTTGTAGCTTTCATACACTGAATCTTTGCCGTGTTCAGATTTACACGAAATGTGCGTTTACTGGCTATGGGGGCTTTGAGTATCATCCGTTGCTTTTTGTCAAACACCTTGATATGCCCTTCTTCCATCTTCATGGTATACCCTTTCTCGTGCAACTGGCCAAGACTAAGAAGATTGCTTTTCATAGTAGGAACATAAAGAACATTGTGCATGTAGACTGGTCTTCCATCCTTGCGTGCAATCAGTACCTTACCTGTGCCTTCAGCTCGGACGATACTGTCATCGGCAAAGCGTATTACACTTTTCACACCAGTGTCTAAGTCGATCAGCCATTTTCGATTCCCGGTCATGTGATTAGAACATGCTGAGTCGAGATACCACAGCATATCCTCCTGCGTGTAGTTAGTGATTCCAGCTAGTGACACATCTTCATTTAGTGGCATTGTGACGCATATTTCGTTTGAGACGGCTCTCTTCGACACTTGTTTCTCTGCATGTGTCGTTTCTCCAAGTGATGACACATGTTCCTTTTGGGACACATTTCTTTCATTGCTTTGACACCTTTCTTTGGTACTGCCAAGCGTATGATGTATGGAATCACCACGTGATTTCCTCTTACTGTCATGTCTTTTATCCACAACAATATTCATCAATGCTACATGGTCCGAATCNGAAGTTAGTTCTTCCTTTGCAAGATTCACCTCACCACCTTTTTCTTTCTTATTATCTTCATTATGCCAGCACTCACTTGAATAATGACCAAACTTGTTACATGTNTAACATTGTATACCTCTCTTGTCAGTATTCCTTTTACCGCCTCTACCTCTTGTTTTTCCTCTGCCTCTGCAACTGCCATGTTCATTATTTTCAAGATCTTTGTTCTGTTCCAAATTATTAGCGGACCTTCCTCCGTTTCTGCCTCCACGACCACCTCTTGTTCTACCTCTACCTCTACCAAATCCACGACCCTTTTGCATCTTGGCTTGTAATGCTTGGCTGATTTGAATCGCATCTTGTTCCGCAACTTTTCTTTCTAACAGTCTCTGTTCATGAGCCTCCAGTGAGTTTTGTAATTCCTCCACTTTCATTTTCTCTAAGTCTCGACTTTCTACAATCGCCACAACAATGTGGTCGTACTGGGGTGTTAATGTACGCAAAATCTTATGAACTATCTTTTTGTCCTTGACGATTTTGTCGCATGCCCGCATTGCGTTGACAATCACCTGAATTCTGTTGATGTAGCCTTGAATCGTTTCTTGTTCCCCCATGTTCAGAAGCTCATATTGTCGTCTCAGGGACTGTAGTTTAATCTCCTTTATATTGCCAGCAGTTCCATACCCATCCTGTAAAATTTCCCAAGTCTCCTTCGCTGTCGTAGCCTTGGATACTTTTTGGAAAATCGTTGCTGAAATGCATTGATGCAAGATCATGCGCGCCTTGCAATCCAATTTCTTGTTCTCTTTATACNCTTTCTTTTCTTCATCTGTAGCCGTCTTTGCAAGATCTTTAAACCCTTCTTTGACAATTTCATCAATTTCATGGAAGCCCAGGATGGCATCCATTTTTACACACCAATCTTCAAAATTCTTACCATCGAATACAGGTAGACTATTCTGTATCAGTCCTGCCATCTTCTCAATCGTGATTTTTCTCTGTTGCAGAAATCTTTTTTTTTTAAGGCACTTCCCAGGTTCGGCAACCTGAATGCTCTGGATACCAATGTTAGAGTGGCAGCGAAACAGGAATGATGGTGGATCAGAGTTACAGAGAGAACAAAACAAACGTATGTTGAGTAGATGAGATAGAGAAAACAATTATTTTCTTATTGATGTTAACGGTATAAATGTACATAGAGTAAACTGTCAAATGACAGTTAAGACAGTTGAGACAGTTAAGATTTCAGATTTACATTCCTAACACAATAGAGTTGCAGTTTTGGTACCAGTCATATTATTATGATTGTATTTTTGGATGACTCTAATAGTCTAGTTTTGGTATTGACTCCTCTGTTTTGTTTATAAACTATCTAATTTTTATTTAATAGTTTTATAACTATTAAATGAGACGATACAATAATTGACAAAAATAATATAAGAAATAAAGTAAAAAGTCAATTATATATTAGAGACAAGTAATTTATTAAGGTAAAAAAAAATGTTAGAAATAGTTATAGTAAAATTAAAGTTTCATGTATCTATTTAAAAAAATGATAAGTTTTAGGGATTTGAAATAAAATCTTGTTGAAGATATCTATTTATTGATAGAATAAAAATTTAAGGATGAATAACACTTTGAAAATTTATTTATCAACTATACTGTAAACTAATAAAAGAGTTTATACAAGCTTACAGTAATAATAAATACAATCTAAAATATACCAAATATATGCGTATACAAATATTTATATAATGATAGTTAAAATAAATTAAAATTTATATGTTTATTAACTTTCAAATGTTCTCTCTATATTTGTATTTATATTTGTCTGTGTATATACTACATAAGTCACAATAATAAAACAATACATTCAAGGATAATATTGACCGGGAGAGTCATTTTCAATTCAAGCAACTCAAAATTATCAAAATGCTTAAATGTCTAATTTTTTTTTTATGATGTTGAATAATGTATCTGATCATGTTAAATTGGTTTTAATAAGTGTATAAATGTATGGTTTGATAATATACAATTAGGGGTCAAAAATTGTCAAAAATAGGTTTAGCTCTCTACTTTAATCGATTAAGTAAATTAGTTAATCGATTAAAACAGTCTCGTGCAACAAAAAGCTTAACTCTCTATTTTAATCGATTAATCGATTAAAATTGTCATAAATGTATCTTTTGCTATATGTATGTGTGTAATTCCTTTTCTAGGCACGAAAAACATTATCAGAACTATCATTTGTGAAACAAAATACTTTGTGCGAATTCTTAGAGCATTCTTGGGGGAGACAACATAAATTATGGATGTATTGAGCCAGGTTAGACCGACCGTCCAAAGGAATAATCATGAGCGTTAACGCTACACCGACCGACCATTCAATGTGAGTAGTTAGATCAGGTAATCATTAATGGCTACTTAATACATTTAATGACTGTATTAAAGATAAATATATGGAATTTATTGGTGATTAGCAGATTATATTGCACAAAGAGATACCGTATTAATGAATAATTCATGGGCTGAACAATGGTGAGGCCTATTAATACATGGTTAAATGTCCAGGTAGAGACATCATATTCCAATTACTATCAAAATACACTAAAGCAATATAACTGACTTTAGCGTCAGAGTGCCTTTTACAGGTACTCTCCCCCTTGGCTTGGACCGAGGTACTCTCCCCCTCGACTTGGACGAGAAGAATTTGGAGCAGGAAGATCAAAAGTCAAAAAATAAAGAAAACAACAACGGAAGAAAGGTGTGTTTCTCGGTCCTACACAATTCAACCGAAACAATGGAGATTCAAAAGTTCAAGCTTTCAAGAGTGAAAGGGAAAATCAAGGAAGTGTCTAGATCATGAATTATTTGTAAGATCTGCACTAGGGGTGTATCAGGTTCAAGTATTCTATAATTCTTTGAGAGTTGTGTTTACCTTTACTGTATGTAGGCAAGATTCCTAATGTGTGTGTAGCCTCACCCTTAGGATTTTGTTATTGATTTGTATTCTATAATCTTGACACTTGTTATTTGTAAATTTTCTTCCAACTCAGGTTGTTAGAAGAAGACTAGAAGTAAACTCTTGCAGAGTTGAACCAATATAAATCTTTGTGTGATTTCTTTTATTGTTCTCACTTATTAATTTGTTCATTCTTTAAAAGGTTGAAAAAGTTCAACTTTAACATATTTTATACACCTAATTTGTCCAAGAAGGACAAAATTAGTTTTAAACCAATTCACCCTTTTCTTGGTCAAGATATATTGATCCTTCAATTTTAACCATTGACACCAAAGCTGGTTAATCGAGTATTAATCGATTAAAAAGATCATGTATGGCCAATATATCTTAAACTTTTGTTGAATGGACCTGCATAAACAGACCACCCTTGTTTGCTAGAAAAAATTACCTATTTTGGAAAATTAAAATGAAAGTTTTCTTAGAATTAGTGGAAAAATGTGTATGAGATGCTATTGTTAATGAACCTTTTCAACCTACAAAGATTGAGAATGGAAAAACTATGCCTAAGGATTTTCACAATGGACTTTTGATGAAAATAAAAAAGCACATTATGATGTAAGGGCCAAAAATATAATTTCCTTTACACTAACCCTTTATGAATATAGAGTTTCTATGTGTGAATCAACCAAGGAAATATGGGATGTTCTTGAAGTCACACATGAAGGTACAGATGCAAGTTAAAAGGGTTAGAAATAACACTTTGATTCAAGAGTATGAAATGTTCAAGATGAAGAACGGAGAGAGCATATATATGATGTGCACAAAATGTTCACTCGTATAGTTACGCATCTACTAACTCTTGAAAAAACCTTTTACAAAGAGGAACTGAACATCCAAGATCTTGAAGATAAAGAATGGAAAGAGCATATATATGAAATGCAGAAAAGATTCACTCATATAGTTAATCATCAACTAGCTCTTGGAAAAACCTTTGACAAAGAGGAACTGAACATCAAGATCTTGAAGAGCCTAAATAGAACATGGATCACACTATTAAAACATTTAATTAAAAAGACACAACAAATAACTTTCATTCAAAATCCAACATACAATAACCAAATAGATCAAACTTAGATCTATACATCAAGGATATTCAACCAGTAGATTATTAACTAACGTCTTCTAAAAAACACGTGTTAAAGTAAGTTTTACCATAGACTAACATCAAATCCAATACCAAAGACTTAGATTTATAAGTGAACTTAAGAGAAATGATCATGATAAGTTTAATACAATCTAAGTCGCACATAGACAAATGTCATGGTATGCAAAAATTTCTTCCTCAGCTTCTCAACAATTAATATTTTAGTTTATGTGACTTAAAGTATAAGTGAAACCATCATATCTTTGTTATAATATAGGTGTCAATACTTAATACTCAAATCAAACAATAATTCACATATATCATCCTAAATATTTAACCATAAATTCAAATAATTCTCATCAATCTCAACAACTTTCATGTCATATGCAAATTCCATCAATCTTAATAAGTATTGTCATACACTGTAACTCATTTAAATAAAATCATAAATAAATCACATAAAAATTAATGATCAGTGTGAATTTATAAAAACATTCACATAGTTAAAGTGATCAAAAGAAAAAAGAAATACACGAAAAATATTTTCGCTTGAGCTAAAAGTTATAATGATATATATTTTTGCTTAAACAAAATAAGAAAAAAAATTATATTTAACTTTAATTTTGCTTAAGCAAAAATGGACAAAAAAATAAAGTTTGGATCCTTATTTCATTTTTGCTTCAGTGAAAAATTTTCACATGAAGGAAAATATTAGAGAAATTAGATTCAATAGTATAATCACATCGAATTTCAAGAATTCTAAACAATTCTAATGATTAATCAAAATCATAATTTGTTGAAGTATTATTCTTTACTCATGTCAAATCAATAGAAGTTCTTTAATTCAGTATGCATATTTTTGTTTATATCAATTTCATAAATTATCATAAAAAAGGATTCAACATTCAAATCTTGAAAACTCTTCAATTAATAACTTACATAATCTAGTTTTTATATAGAGTATCCACTTCAAAACATTTCAAACAATCATAATTAAATAAAACTAAACAACATTCAAAACATAATTTTCAGCCAATCACAATTCTAGCATACCAAAACTTAGTAAGTCACATTCGCGTCTAGATCATCTATTCTAATGTTATATAAAATCAAAAGCATAAATAATTTTTCTTATATATAACTTCTTATCCCAAAAAAGTTTTAGTTCACATATAAATTTACTCAAAATTTACGAACATAAAGCATGATATCCAAACATGACAAAATTTTAGTATAAGATAAAACAATTTGATATGATTAATTTTCTTGATTAACACTGTCAAGAATGATGACAAAACTATATAAAAAGTTAGAGAAAAAGAAACCTATAACCTAAATAAAAACTTCTTTTATTTGAAAATATAATAAGTAGATATGCTTTTTAGGTCCTAGGTGTTTTTAGATTTTTTTTAAAATAAAGAATAACATATGAAAGAAAGAAAAATAGAAAGAAGGGAGATGTGATTTTTTTTTATTTTTTTATTTTGAGATAGTGAGGTGAAAAGCAGGAAAAAGGAAAGCAAGAAGGAAAGAAACAGGCGCAGAAATCATGGAAAAACTAAAGTTTAAGGTGTCTATTTTGTAAAATAAAAAAAAAAGTATAATTTGGAGGCTAAATACTCCTTTCCCTTTTATTTTATTATTATTGTTTATAATTCCATAAACTTTTCCTAGGTGATGAAATTTTAAACCTACACTCCCCTTTCTTAAAATATTTCCTTTTAAAAGAAATAAGGTTTTAAAATTTACTGATTGAAACTCTCAGGTTGGACTTTTTTATTCTTTTATAATCCTAATTTGGATAAGAAATTTTTTTATTTAAATAAAGTATTTCAATTACTTCTAAATATAAAAATTATTATTTTTAATTTATAACTTCTTACAAAAAATGTCATTTTAAGCTTATTTAATTTAAGTCATTTTAAATAATCAAATTATTTTCATAAATCTTTTAAATTTTATTTTTTAAAAAGATATTATGCAAGTAATATATTTTATAATTTTTTTAAAAAAAAATTCTCCAAAATTTGAAGTACTAAACCAGCGGAGCAGAGCAAATGTGCCTCGACAACGATGGTACAAAACAAAGCGTCGTGTATTACCATGCCAAATCAGCACCATTTGAAGCCTTTATGTTGGTCTCGCTTCTGCTTTATCAGATTCTTTCACTATTCACCACTCATGCGATTGAAGCCTAGCTCTTGTATAAATGAGTTGTGTTACCTCTGCATTGAAAACCAAGACAAAATAAGAGTTCTCCAAAAAGTTCATTGTCTTCACAGTGATTATTGCAGTCATTGTTATCCAAAACAACACCACAGTGATGGCAGGTAATAGGCAGAAGAAGCCTTCTTCCAATTTCTTCTCTATTTTCAACGTCTTCTCATCTAAGAAGCCCAGAGGAAGGTACTATGATGCTCCTGATTCCAGCCGCAGGGTATGGCCTAGTGATTATGATAAAGGTAACTGGGGTGTTGCTGAGCCCAATATTGACATGAAAGCCGAAGCTTTCATTGCCAAGTACAAGAAACGTGTTTCAGAATCTGCACTCTATCAACTTGACCCTGCTGCTGATAATGCATAATTTCAAACCATATGTATATTTCTTTTGTGATTTATCCATTAATATTGCTTCTACCTTCTACCTGGTAGAAATTATGTCAATACATAATGAAGATATATATGAATAACTTATTGTATACAACAACTTGTGTAGTTGTTCATATATGGATCACCCAACTATGTAGGTGATTTGTAATCTTCCTATTCTTAACGTAATATACTATGGTTTAAAGATAGCATTTGGCTCTTTCACCATGTATTTTTCTTATATTTACCATTACACTTGTGTAGCTAGCACTACTGTTTCCTTTCACGATTTCACTTACACTGGTTCTGGTGTTTAATATTTCAGCACGGCTTCGTGCAATTAAGATTTCTCAGAAACTTTAGAGTTTCAACATTCAACAAGTGCATGAGATTTGCTTCTTCACTTGTTGAATCTTCAATGTGACTTGGTTATTGTTTGAAATACTCGACTAATATCTGACAGCTTCCTTACAAGAAAAGCTCAAATTACAATAACATTTTATCCACAGATATTAATCCGTTGATAACTTCTCATCATTAATATAATTATCAATGAATAATATTTTTATATAAGTAGTCGTTGATCCTTATTATATGAAATTATATTAACATCTGATATTTCCTTCCTCATATCACTTTCTTTCCAAACGTGATTTCATGTATATATGGTATGTGCACTAAAAATTAAAGGAAGAAGCTCATGAATTGTACAGTTCATTGTTGAAAAAAAAACTGGTGATTGGCAGCATGTGGAATCCTACATTGTTTCCTCAAGGCACAACGTTGTCCATTGTACATGTTTGTTTATCTGTCACGGGTTTGAGTTTGAAGATACAAAATTCCCCTTTTTATTTGCCTTTTGGCTGAATTTGCTCCAAAATAAGGCAAATGTGAATGGGGAAAAAAGTTTATATTCCACCTAACAAGAAGCAGACAATGTATTCTCACCAAACTCTTTCTAAACAACCCATTATATGTAACCAAGAATTTGCATATAAATTTACGTCGGAAATTGTTCAGTCCAAGATTTACATAAAGTAATACATATTACAAGATAAATTCAAATCATTTTACATCTTTCAAAATAAAATTTGGAACTGTTTTTACAATTCTAATTTTAGTGACGAGACCTTTTCGAAGGAAAAAGTAAAATAACTTTTATGTTATCTTATCTCTTTTAACCTTTCCTTTGTTATCTCTTCTATATTTCATATTAAAATTAGACTTTGTTCTTTTCTCCTTCTATGAATGTTATATATAAATCATAAATAATAAAATTTAAAATATTTGTCTTTTATAATTTATTATTTGTTTCAAGATATACGTATTTGAAAAAAAAAACACAAAAAATATACTAGAGTTTAAAACCTTAAGAAAAAAATATTGAAATCTTATTGGTAACATAGAAATGGAGTTTCATAAACCCACAATAGTAACTGGAGTTTCCCAAATCCTAAGAAGTAACTAGCTAGGGTTTTATAAACCTCGATCATATAAGTAACTAGGGTTTCATACCAGGCAGTACGTTTATTTTGATTTTAAAATAGATATTTTTCTTTTATTTTGATTTTAAAATTCATATTTTATTTTACATATTTCAAATTGGGCTCTTTTATTTACAACTTTATTAAAATAGATTTTTAATATTTTCAAAGTTCAATAATTAAAAATGATTTTATACATATAATTAAAATATAATTTTATGATTTGAAAATATTGGTACATAGAAAAGTAGTGATATATATTAGGGTGTGAAAATGCAAAAATTTAGATAGGGTTTGAAGATTCGTTCCATAATATAATGATTTAACAAGAGGGAGGTATAAAAATGATGGTGGATGTGACATAAAAGGAAATTAAAAGTCTTGAAACATTATTAATTGATTTCATGAGTGGCTTTAGCATAAACATTCTGCAGAAGCCCTTTACGTTTGTGGTGTTTAAGCTCTCTCTTTGGCTACCTTCCATCCCTTCATTGATCCTCAAACATCAATCTTCACGGCACAACATGTGCCATGCACCCTCCAAAGTGAACAAAGACAAGTAAACATCATAGAATTTCAAAACAAAGAGAATCCATGAAATAACTCTCAGTTTTTACAGATTCCTCCTTCCCCCTTGTCTTGTCTTCTTTTTCTTTCTTTTGCGATTCAGAACCAAAAATAAGAAAAAACAGAAGCCCTTCAGTAGTCATATATGCCAGCCAGCTATCTTGCTTAAAGTTACTCATACATCCACTCTTATATGTGAATCTTTTTTCTTACAAATTTACTGGATCCAATGCTGCCCATCTATATTTCTCAAGCTTCCTCTTTCTTTGGATATCATAGGAATTCCATTTGATGGTTCCTGTCTTTCCTAACCCATTCTTTTTGCTTTATAGACCCTCCAACTCGAATCAACCCTTTCTAGCTCGCTGTTCATCATTTCTCTCATACTTTCACTTTTCAAATTAATTATTCTAAAATTACTATATATAACAATATCTGATATTAAGTCCTCATACACACCATTTACATAGAAAAAAAAGTTACTTACTTATATGTATGTAAGTGTGAGGGAGTCTCACATTTGACTAGAAATGAGAAAGTTAAATACTGTTTTGAATTCAACATGGTGTTAATCTTTTTATGTGAATTGGGTTTCAGTTACATTAATGTAATCTTTCACTTAACTATGAAAATTGAAGTGATGTTAATGGAGAATAATGCACATATCAAGTTAATTGATCTGGAATAAGCATCTCAGAAGATAACTGAAAATCTAAAATTGCTGCTGCTATGATATTTGTGACAGTCACAGTGGTCCTAATTAAGAGTAAATAACTCTTCTGCTTGAATTATTCACAACTCACTTACCACAGAGCTTTGGCATATTCCATTCAAATGCAAAGGCAAATTCTGAACTGCTGGAAGTCAATGCAGAAGAAGAGTGAGTCAAAGACATCTTCATGTTTCTAATACCTATATCAGTATATAAGGAAGAGCAAAGGGTAACGTGAAATTATCTTCCCATCAAAGAATCAATAATAGCTCATGTTTGTGGTCAAAAGTATAAGCAAGAACAATCCCACAATCTTCATTGATCCAAATATAAATTTACTTTAGGATGGAACAAAATAAGCACCTTCACTATTATTACCACTTTACTGTTTATAAGAATCATGTTGAATTGACCCTTTAGCAGGAAACTTTTACCTTGAATTCAAGCCCACCATAAAAGACTTCTGTGTTCAAAAGGACTCATTATTGGCTCGTTTTGACATTTTTTTAGCAAAACTGTGTTCTAAAAAACTTGTAGGATTATTTTATTGTAATTTTATGAATAGCAAAAGAAAAAAAATGGGTGGTTTTGTGAAATTTGAGAAGTAAAAGTGTTTCTTTGAGAAAAAAAAAAAAAAGTAATTAAAGTTGTGCAGAAAAAGTAATGGAATTTGTGTCCAAGTCTTTTCGTAATGGACTGATGAATATACAAATTTCCCTGTAATGGTCGATATAAATGAATAGCTTTCACTCCTTTTATTCCTTCAACACAGAAGAATCGTGTTCTGGTGTGAAAGATTTCCCCCAAACTTAAAGGAAAAAGGGTGCATGTACATAGTGGTTGATGCACACCGAATGGTGCACATAGAGATTCACAATCTCAGATGTCACAGTGAAGACACTTGTATATTGTCCAAGTCAATTCAACTACATATGTGCATGTTTGAAGTGTGTCTTCACACATATATACCATTCATCTGAAGCCTTTCATTTTATGTTTGTTCGACTCACGAATAAATAAAGCAGCACACTGTTGCAAGAAAGAATGGCTAAACATGATTTTTCTATCAACAACACATTTCCAGAATTCTAATCAAATTTAATTTGAATGGTCATTACCATTGAAAAAGGAAAAATCTTTTATCTGGGGCATCATATATATTGCATTCAAGCATATCTACAACCTATTGAAATGTTTCACACAACAGGAGGTGGATGGAACATTTCATTGAATACATATTAAAGTTTGAATTTTTCATATATATATATATATATATATATATATATATATAGGTTATAGGTTATAGAGTTATGGGTTTCAGTTCTAGGGCTAGCATTTTTCAAAGATTGGATTTCTTAGTTTTTAGTGCTGTGAATTGATTTGATGTCTTATTATCTGATTCCATGTGATATTTTAAGATATTGTTTGATTTAAGAGAATTTTGTATTGAAATGACTATTTTATGTTGTTATGATTAGTTTAATAATACAGTATTTCTTCAAATTTAGGTGCTACTGCTCATGGATATGGAATCTAAAATCTTATTAATTTAAAAAATTACTTCAAATTAGTTGCAAGCTATCTTAAATATAATTCATTAATGTTTATTAATAACAAAAAAAATTGTACAACAAGTTACAAACAAAATTTTAATTTATTATAATCAGATTTTATTGTTCGTTCACAGAATTATAGTAATCCTCTAACTAAATAAACAACACTTATTTACTTCATTTAAAAGTCTTAATGAAATACAATAAGATTTATTATAAGAAAATGTTCTAAAATCCCTCTAGGTCATAACCTAAAACACATAAAACATTAATTATTAAATAAAAGAAATATTTTTAATTGACTGAATATTTTAGCTGTATAGCACATAAAATAACAATATTTAATCAAAATACTTATGAGCAATGATAAAGTTTTATAAGGATATAATTGGCTTTAGTTAACCTTTTTAAGCAAGTCAATGATAAAATGAAAAAAAAAAATAATTTTAAATGGTTAAAATACATTGAAAGAATACATTAATGTGGGCTCTTATTTTTATTAAATTAACATACAATATCTAAATTTAACTATTTTCAGTTTCTTAGAAATTTAGATTTGGTCCATAGGATTTTTGTTAAAGGGCATAAAATTTGTTTTTGGTAAAGTTTTTCATATATATTTGTAGAAATAGGAAAAATAAAAATGTTTTTCAAAAAATAAAATTACATTATTTCTTAAAAAAAATTATTTCAAAAATAGTAATGATTTTTTATAAACTACCTTATGTATAAGTTAAAATTAATTTATAAAACATTATGTATTTATTTTGTTTTAAAAATATGATTTTGATGGTCGCTGAGAAGGACCTTGGCCCCCAAATTATTTGTACATATAATTTCTTTTAATATATTTATATATTTGGTATCTTAAAAGAATTATATATTAATAGAAAAAATTTATATTTCCAAAAGATTTGTCGAATAGAAAGAAAGAAGTAGAAGATTGTCAATTTGAAAACAAGTTATTTATTGAATAGATTAAAAAGAATACTATTAAGATTTTGTGATTTGTTGACTGTGTTATTTCAATTCAATAAAATCTGTATTGTATTTTAAAGGCAAAAAGAAAGTTCAAATTTAGTATTTTATTTAATAATTGGGCTTTAGCTAGAATGAGACCCAATAAGATATGGATCCGACACAATAATTTTTGAATGAAGGTTGAATTGGGCCTAACCTTCTTCCTTTGAAGTGTTCTGAAAAGACACTACATAGACTGAGAATTGATTTTAGTTTCCTTGAGAGTGTTATCAATGAGCTTTTTGAGTTGTTTCAATTCTTGAACATCAGTTGGGAGATCTTGACCTTGCATGTAGCTGAAAATCGACAAGATCTTCTCCTTCTCTTGATTCTCCTGACGCAATTTCTTCAACTGTTCTTGGGCTTTGGAAATCCTCTGAATCAGGAAACTCTCTTGGTTCACATTCTTGCTTTCATCAATAACAGATGCATCCATATACCTTTGAATCACTTCCTTTGCTCCCTCAGGATCTGGCCAAATCTCTGCCTTAGCTTCAAAAGGACTTGAAATTATTGCACAGGCTGGGATCCCACACAGAATCGTCAGTTCCCTCACCTTCTTAATGATACCCTTCTTCCTTTTCTTGTACGTCGATTTCCTTGCCGTCACATCACTGATATACGCAAGTTTCACTTTCTGCCTTGTCATGCCTACAATTCCCAAATAAAAACCCTAATAACAATTCATCTAATCTCTTATGCTCTTTATAAAGCCCCATCGTTTAAATTCCTGAAATCATTGACATTTTACAGCGATTGCATTTGCGCATTCAATTGGAAAGTAATTAAAAACCATGCGCCATAAATTGCTACACCTTAATGCATTGCCATATTTAGAGAATATTCAAGATATGGATCTTTTACTAACCCTTGTGCTTTCGCAGAAACAGCAACATTCCATCGTTCCATCCGTTCCTTTGCAAGAGAGAGGAAAGAGTAAGAGAATAAAAAAAGAAAATGTGGATCCCACTGCTTCTATTGAGTTCCTTTAAATAGATTATTTCGCATTTCACTTTCCTTATCTGATACAATAATTTAATTTTCACCAAAATCGCTTTTTTAATTTTTCAAATCTTTGCTTAAACTTAAAATTTTAATATTAAACTTTACCAAAAGTAAACATTTCCCATTTTTTAAATATTATAACTAAAAATGGTTCTACCATAAGATAATAATTCCAAATATATTTATATTGGATAATATTTCAAGATCTAAAAGATAAACATGATGACATTATCCGTGTCAGAACTCAACAAGAGACATTAATCACAACAACTAGTCTTAAAAACGATCGAAGAGTTGAAATTTTGGTTAAAATCAATAAAAAAAAAAAACTAATTGCAGTAGTCACTAAAATATGCTTAATACATCATTTTCGCTTTTTAGATATTTAAATTTTTTATTCTATATATATATATATATATATATATATATATATATATATATATATATATATATATATATATATATATATATATTAATATTTTGACTTTTGTATATGTATTAATGTTGAGAATGTATAAAACTATGTATTATTTTTAGTTTCTAGTAGATTATTTAGTTACAATATTATTTTATGCATTTTTTTAATTATTATTATTATTATTATTATTATACTACTCTATTAATACTGGTTCAATTATGATAGAATCTTCAATTACTGCATTAACTGTTTGAATGATGAATCTAGTTTTAAAAATATTGTTTGTAATGATAAATAAGAGACTAATATGTTATGAAAAATGGAAAGTAAACTAACAAAAACAGTAGTAGAATTCACCACGCCACTTAAAACTATTTTGATTTGGTATTTTCATAGACCCAAGGTAGGTAGGTTGGGTCTTGTCTGGCCCAATTATACGATGCTTTGAAGAATAAGGGCTTTCTTACTGTATTTCCAATTTTTCTTCTAGTACCTCCAAATGTTATTCTGATCCTAAATATGTCCTTTCCTGAATATATATATATATATATATATATATATATATATATATATATATATNTTTTTATAGTCTTATTATAAATTTAATCTTTCATGACGTGTATTCTTAGCTATATATTTAAATTAACTAAATTACTTTAATAATAAAATATAATAATCTTAATACATTTAATATATATATATATATATATATATATATATAATTAATTAGGTAAGCAATTATTATATTTACAAAACGTATTTATTATAAAACGTGGTATATTTACTGAGATTCTTACACTTCCAAGTCACTTTAACTTTCAGAAGCAAGTTTTATCTTTTTTTTCAACTTCAGTTTCAGCTTTCTTCTTTTTTGAACAGTGTTCAACTTCAGCTTTCTTCTTCTTTGAGCGGCGTTGCATTTCTTCCTTTATTTTCATTCATCTTTAAAACTTTCTTCATTTTCGTTCATTTTGAAATAATTATACGTATTCACTTTATTATTGAAACTTCCTTTATCTCAGTTTGCTATCAGATTAAAATATGGATCTTATAATTTCCTCTTTGATGTTTTCTATATTCATGGTCTTCATCTGAATTTGTTGAGTATGAGACAACTATTAGTAAAAAAAACTGGCTAGTGTATGTTAATTGATAAAAATAAGAGATGTGGACACATAATTTTTATTTTGAAAGTAAAAATGACTCATAATTTGTTTCCTTTCAAATTTTGGTCTAAACAACTGTCATGCTAAGTTCTTTCCTACCAAATAATGATTGACTATGACACAAGTGATGTGGACATTATATTACTTTTTGGATTAAATTTTATCTGGAAAAAAATGTGTATCTGGCTTACTTGTTATAAATATTTCACAAAGTGTTTGTAAGACGTGTGAAATTGAAAAGAAACACAAAGAATCTTTTCAAACTAGAAAGTCT
This sequence comes from Vigna radiata var. radiata, assembly GCF_000741045.1. NCBI lineage: Eukaryota > Viridiplantae > Streptophyta > Magnoliopsida > Fabales > Fabaceae > Vigna > Vigna radiata. The sequence goes on from NC_028358.1 coordinate 31,121,824, forward strand.
TAGAGAACAAGAAATCTATTAGAGATAGTTCATTTAGATTTGTGTATAGTAAAGATACCAACCCATGACGATAATAAGTATTTTATTAGTTTCGTTGATGACTTTAGCAGAAAAGTTTGGGTATACTTTTTGAAATAGAAATCAGATTAAAGCATTGAGGATAGATAAAGGCCAAAAATATCTTGTTTGTTTAGATTTCTTTGACCACCATGAGATTCAACACCAACTAACAACTAGATACACTCCTCAACAAAATGGGACGATGGAAAGAAAGAATAAAACCATCATGGACATGGTGAGATGCATGCTTAAAGCTAAACAATTGCCAAGGGAATTTGGGCAAAAGTTGTTTCTATTATTGTGTATACTTTGAACATGTGTCCAATAAAGAGTGTTTGTGATAAAACACTAGAAGAAGCTTGAAGTGGAAGGAGACCCTTAATTCAATACCTCATAATTTTTGGATGTATAACATATGTCCATGTACCAGATCAACTCAGAAAGAAGCTTGATTACAAAGGAAATAAGTGTATCTTCATTAGTTATGGTACTAACGAAAAGACGTATAAGTTTTACAATCCAATAACAAAGAAAGTAGTCATTAGTAGATATGTGACATTTAATGAAGAAGGAATGTGTGATTGGTTTTACAAAGCTCAAAAGAAGGTTGCAATAATTCCAAAAAGTTATGAAGACAAGAATGATCATGTAGATCAACACTAAATGAGCCAGAAACATCAAGCAAACCATAGAGGCAACAAAGACTACCAGCCAAACTGGAGGACTATGTTATGGGAGATGACAATGTTCCATCTAATGAAGAAATTATCAATTTTTCTTTATTTGCACATTGTGAACTTGTAAAATTTAAAGAAGCTTCAAATAATCAACATTGGAGGAAAGCAATGGATGAAGAAATTCATGTCAATGAGAAGAATCCAACATGGAAGTTGATAGACTTAGCAACAAACAAAAGGCTAATTGGAGCAAACTGAGTGTAAAAAACTAAGTACAAACCCAATGGAGAAATTGATTGCTTCAAAGCAAGGTATTCTTTATTTTGAGGTATTTACTCCTAGGCGGGATTAGATGCAATTCATATGATTTTCTCTTTATCAACTCAAAATAATTGAAAAATTCATCAAATTGATGTTAAGTTTGCTTTCTTAAATGGTACTTTAGAAGAAGAAGAAGTGTATGTTGAACAACCAGTAGGATGTAAGATTGAAGGCAAAGAAGATAAAGTCTATAGGATTGTTTGATATACAAATAGTGATTGGATAAGAGATGTTGAAACAAGAAAAAGCACATCGAGGTATCTATTTCATCTAGAAATAAGAACAGTGTCGTGGTCTTCTTCAAATAAACAACATGATGTTGCTCTTTCAACCGTCAAAGCAAAATATATAACAACAACTAGTTATGCAACTCAAACAGTATGTTTAGAAAGAATTCTTGAAATGATGTATCAAAAACAAGATACTTCCACAATTATATTTTGTGATAATAAGTTAACAATTACATTATGTAAAAATATAACATTTCATGGTTGGTTAAAACATATCAATACTAAGTTTCATAAAATTCGAGAACTAATAACCAAGAAAAAAGAAGTAATCAAACATTTTCTCTAAAGAACAAGTTGTTGATATTTTTACATAACCATTAAAAACTGAATTATTTTATAAAATTAAGAAAATACTTAAAATGATAAAAACTTGATTTAAAAAAGACAATGTTAAAAATAAATCAAGGAGATCTGGCCTACATTTGCTATAAGAAAGTGTTTGCAATTCTAAGGCTTTTTAATAACACAAATTAAAGTTCAATTCCAATAAATACACTTACAAAAGACAGTGTAATTTATTACCTACCAAAAGTTATTGTATTTTGTTACTTTTTGATTCTATAAATAAGAGTCCTTAATACAATGTATAATAAATAAGAAAAACTTTAGTTTATTTTAATTTGAAGTTTCAGAGTGTAAAGTTCATATATATATATATATATATATATATATATATATATATATATATATATATATATATATATATATATATATATATATTCTTAAAGACATTCCTCACATCCTAACCCTAATTATTCTCAATATAACCTGAATTGGGTAGTTGTGCAAAAGAGAAAAAGGGTTTTTCTTGAAGAATTTATGGATCTGGATATCTACTTTACCTCTAAAATGAGACTTTCTCTCTTTTTCTTTCTTAGACATAATTTCAGTGACGATGAACTTTTTCTGCTTACTTTGTCTATCAAGTTATTCCTTGGCTGAAAATTTTGGATGTTTTATGACTATATCTATTGAATGATTAAGATTGTGCTTGCTTGTTAGAGAAGGTAGAAAATGAAGAAAGTGAAAATGAGAGGAGATTGAAATGCTTGATTTGAATATGTAGTTGGGTTGGGATGAGTCTGGAAAGGTCTTTTATGCTTACTTTTGTGTTGTGAGGGGATTTGCACATGTGTGTCTTGAGGAGGATATGCTCCATTTTTGGATGGCTAGGTGGAACATTAGTGATGGTTTTTTATTTTCAGTTACATGTTAGGTGGACAGGACAAAAGTAGGTTATGAATAATTTTCTGCCGACATTCATGCTGTAGAACAAACAAAACTTGTATGAATACTGTGAAATGGTTTCGACTGCTCCAAATATCTGCTGAACCAAACAAATTAAACATGATTTTTGTTCCAATGTTCTAGCCTCCTAAGTATTTATCTCTATTCATTTGCTTTGCAACCAAAACAAGGAAAAATCTCCTGTTTCGCCATTCCCTTTTGTCATATATAGATGGCATGCTGTTGCTTTGCGGACTTGGGATGCCCAGCATGAAACACGTAGGATTTGTAGGATGGCCTTTGATGGATTTTGTTCTTACTGGCCCTTTGATATTACTCTTTGAATTTATATGATCCAATGTTTTTATGTTTTTAGTTCAAATTATCAAGACATGTAAATCTTTTGGGAAACTATACCTTAATTTTTATTTTATTATTTTAAAGATTTGATACACCTATGAAGTCTTATGGTGACCTCATAATAGATTTTTAATAGTTTGTTTAGTACACCTACCATTACTGGATTATACTCAACAAACAATGTAGATCAACATTTGTGGTTTGCCTTCAAGTTTATAGTTTTCTAAAAGTAATCCTTTCATTGGTTTTTTCTGGTCTGTACATGTAGGATAGTGACAGCGAATAATTTTTGTTTTCTTATTACATGTGGTGATTGAATATATGCCAAACCAAACACGCATTGATATTACAATAGGAAATCCTTCATGAATTTCCTTTACTTGTTTCTTTCCTTCTCAACTTCTCAAGGAACTCCCGACAAGTTTATCATCGTTTCTGCTACTATTTATGTTTAAACGTATTAAATAAAAAAATAAACTGTTAGCATAGAATTATGTACTTATTTATCAAGGACATGATGATATTGAATTTGATTCTTTGGTAATATCATTGGACGATGATATTATTAGGCGAGATAATTATCCTTAACTTTTTTTTTTTTTGTCTTAAAGATAAGATGAATATGTGCAAAAGGCTCAATAATACAAGAACCTTGTCCCCATCGAACAGATGAATGACATCGACAGAACACCTTTTCCTGTTTAACATAAAGTCAAAAGCGTTCTCACAAATCTAACCAGAATGTAACAAGAAAAAATTTCAATTTATTCATTTGAAAGTCAAGAATAGCACAATTTACATTACATACTTGAACAAGACCGTTGATACAAATCAAATTGTGTATTTCAAATCGATTAACACTAGAGACTACATACAAGCTACACACTCCACTCTCGCTTAAGCTAAAAACAAAGGAAATTTAGAAACAGAGCATAAAAAAAATGATGACATTGACAATGATGTAGTAAAGAAACACTAATATGTGAGTTGAATGACAGAAACGCTCATAACATTTGTTTATTGTCTTCCTGCCAAAAGAAACATCATTTCATCAGTGAAATCAGAAGGTCCACCATAAAAGTAAAGCTACTAAAAGCCAAACCCAGTAACCCACTTGAAATTCCTTTAATCACAATTATTATCAGGAGAAATTAGCATAAAAGTAGTGCGAGGTGTAACAACATGCCCTTCTCTGTATAAACTTATGTCTTCAATCTTAATTACAACTAGTTACTTCTGAATGAAGATTTTGTGCTTTCTTTCTCTATAAAGGAAAGAAAAAATATGTGGGTTTCATCTTAATGTGACTGAGCAGAACAGGGTACTAGAGACCGCTGCCAGAAGCCCAAAAAATTCCAACATTGAAGTAAATTTTTACAAGAGAAAAAGACAATCCCATGGCTTTAACAAATTGAGAATCTTCCATGTAAAAGGATCACTTACAAAAGTTAAAGTATGATCACTTGGTGATGGCATAGACAGCATAGATAATTCCAGGTATATAACCAAAAAGGGTTAGCACCAAACAAATCCAGAACTCCACCTGCATCAACAAACAGTCAACCATGTATTGTATTAGCCAAAATTTCTTGAAAAATCTTTGTGCAAAGAAAAAAACATGTAAAATTTATGAATACCTTGCAGCCATATTTGAGAAAGACTCCAAGAGGAGGCAAGATGATAGCAAGAAGGATGTCTATGCATGTAGCTGTACCGTCACCTGCCATTTTTGCTCTCTGGATTTCCTTAACTTAGGAAGCTTTTCTTTGTGATTAGAACGAAACACTGAAAACCTTTAACTGCCTAATTTGTAAGTTGAGACGAAACCCAAGAATTCTGCATGCTTATTTATAAGCCACGTACACACAGCCACGGATGCACGTGGCATCTTTTCATTGGACATAAGAACGCGGTTCCTTCACCTCACGTAAATCCCGTGTGCCGTTATGCTGCTAAACGTCATTCTTTTAAATAAAAATATCTTAGGGTTCCCTCAGCTAATGTTCTTTTAATTGGATAATTATATTAAAAAATAAAAATTACTTAGCAGACAAAATTATTTCCATATGCTATGTAATGATGTCTACATTTTGGGAAAAAAAAATAGACGGTAACGTTAAGCTTTGGATTAGAAGGAGAAAGCGACATGCCAGATGTAAGGTTGGCATCATGCAACAGAGGACAGAGAGGAGTGTTTGTGGTGCCACGTGGGGGCCATAATAAGTAAGTGAAAATAGTAACACACGCAATCAAAGTCAAACGACAGAGTGTGAAAGCTGAAAACATCGACGGCTAGTAGGTTGCCACGCTAAAGAGAAGCAACGGCGCTGATGAAGGCAAGCTTTATGGGGTTCCATGTTACAACCGACCTCTCATGTGTGCCACGCCCTTATCTTTTTTTTTTTTTCCTTCTTCATTTAAAGAGGAATAGGTTCTTCTTCGTGTAAGAGAATAAAGGTCATATTTTACTTGTTAAATAAATATATAGAGTATGGTAAAACTTATTTAAATTAAATTTTCAAATATTTTTTATGACATACAAATTTAATATATTCAATATTACAAATTTATTATATTATTTTAACAATTATATTTACCAAAGTTTATAATTTATAAATATGATATAAAATTTGTATATTTTTAAATATCATATTACTCGTTAAAATTAAGTGATTTCACAAATTTTCAAAATTGTATGAAAATTTACATAACCTGATTGATAAAAATATGAAATTCAATATTGAATTGATTATATATATATATATATATATATATATATATATATATATATATATATATATATATATATATATATATATATATATATTCTATACAAACTATTAAATGTGTAATTTGACTAAGTTTTCGGAGTAAAGACATTTAAATTGTATTTTTTTATATATGTAGTTCTAGTTTATTTTTCTACGTTGAAAGAATTAAGTTAGAATCTGCTTCTGAGTAAATTCATTTAAGAATGTACAAAGTGATAATTATTTTTTAATTAATCTTAGTAAATAAACTCTTTTAGATATATTCAATCACAGGTATGTCATTTTGATTTTGATTATTTTGATGGAAGTATCCGAATTTGTCCATCGTGATTAGGCAAAGTGGTAGACCTCCCCTTTAAACATAATGGAATCAAATCATGTGTAATAAAAAGCATGAATTCAACTTTAATAAATTATTATATTGTCATTAAATCTATATTACCTGTTATTTAAAAAGCTATTATATTCTTATTTCACAATCAAGTTGTATTTGGATTTTTTTTTTTCAATCCGACTTATCTTAAAGCATAATAAAAAAAACATTTTCAGTACACAATAAAATTAATAAATTTATCATGCGTATTAATTTTTAATGGATCCATATTCGTAAATTATTTTTTCTTCCTAAAATTATTAGGTTAAGTTAAAAAAAAATATGAAAACAAAATTATAATAAACAAATATTACGAAGTGAGATCTGAGAGAAGAGCAGCACGTGCTGTGTATGCTGGCTTCGCATTCATGTAAACCCCACGTGGCCTCATCATTTTCTTTCCTTTTCAGATTAACTTTTAATTCTATCAATTTATAGTTTTCTTCTTTCTACCTGTCAAATAAATGTAGCAGTCACAAAAAGTTTTCTATGTTCAATTAAAAATAATTAATTAAACTGAAAGATATTATGCACGAAACTAATTTTGAATATAATATTATGGTAAAACAAAAAGTGAATTTAAAAACAGTGGGTAGAAAAACCACCTTTATTGATTAACTATATGGTTAACATATAATTTACTGACAAGACACAAAAAACTTAAATTCACGTTTTACAATTTACTAACACGGAAAATAATCAAGAAAGCATCAGCCAAATTCTTATAAGAGAGGGAGTATTCAAAATACTAACTAAAATACTTGAAATCTAATTTAAATTTAATAAAGATTTAACAAACTTTCACATACTTGTAGATTGAAAACTTTCTATTCAGTTTACATTTGACTTAGAATAAACTTTTAATAGACTCTAAAGCTTCACAGATTGATGAAGCTTGTCTCTAACATGTTCTTAAATATGACACTGAATTATCAGTTTTACAATTTCATCCTTTGAGTTTTTTAAAAGAAAATGAAATTTGACATCTATATATACTTGTTACAATCATTAAAAACAAGGTTCTTTGAGTGTTATAAATAGAGGTAGACAAATTAAACTGAACTACACTGTACTATTAAAAACTGTATTAAACTAAAAATTAGTTTGTCTAAACTGAACTGCATTGAAAAATAATTCAGACAAATTAAATTGAAGTGTTTTTTGTTTTACAAAGTGTATTGAACTAAACTATACTAAATTATACTGAGTTACATGTTTTATGATAAAAAAAATAATTTATACCAATTTGTAAATATTATTAAATGTGTCTCTCTTTTTTTATCTTAAAACTATTTCATAATAAATTTGAAATGTTTATTTAAATTCTTAACTTAAATAAAATTTAATTACATAGATTACATTAAAAAAATTGATAAAAAAAACCTTACTCAAAATCTATCCATTTATAAATTTCAATAGGAGATACTCTATAGTTTAGTACAATTAGGTTAGTTCTACCGAACCCTAGTTTTAAGCATGATTTAGCTACAGCGGTAGACAAAGTGATTATTAGTTGTTTCTTAGAAGACCAAGAAACGACAAAACTTAATAGAAAAATTATAATCTAAAGTATTTTTCTTATTATTCAGATCTCTAACATAATAAGTGTTTGTATAAGCAATCAGTTTCTTATCTTCTGCCTTTTTTAGAATATCTTAAATTTGGAAGTGTCTTTTATATATCTTAATACTTTCTTCGCAATTTGAAGATGCATTTCTTTAGGATGCTCCATATATATATATATATATATATATATATATATATATATATATATATATATATATATATATATATATATATATATATATATATATATATATANATATATATATATATATATATATATATATATATATATATATATATATATATATATATATATATATATATATATATATATATATGTGTGTTTAAAAAACTAACAACAAACATGATATTAATACGAGTAGCAGTGAAGTACATCAAGCTTTAAAAAACTAACAACAAACATGATATTAATGCGAGTAGCAGTGAAGTACATCAAGCTGTCAATTAACTACTTGTATCAAGTGTTGTCCACCCTAATTCCACTCATCCCTGATAAGATTGCACCAAAGAACAATTAATGGATTGGATTGTTTTTATCCATATCAAACATTTCTAATTAACTAATTTATTTTGAAACAGTGTATATTGTAATAAATCTAAGCACATAAAGGATACAAAAATATTTGATGATTTGAGGATGAATTGTTTCTCTACTAGTACAAAAATATTGTATAACGTGACGCATTTAATGTCCAACCACTTAATAGTCAATGTTAAAAATAATCGATAGTATTTTTGTAAAAAAAAAGTACAATTTAGACGTCGGATATAGATTTGTACGTCAATCGGTTATAAGATTGAGAAGTTTGACGTCCTATTGGGTAAATTTTGTGAAAATCCTTGGTGCGAAAGTGAAAATGTACTTACATGTGACATCGAATGCCCTAGAATTAGTTGTCAAAAAGGTTATAAGATGTCGAATGTCCTAGAATTAGACGTTATATGTTAGTGAATTCGATAAATATTTGGGTGGAAGATTGAAAATTTATTCACTTTATCTTAGCGTGAGACCCTCTTCTCTGCTCAAACTTTTCTGGAATGAAGCCTGGTAACCAACACATGTAATCTTTCTTTCATTTTCATTTTCATTTAGCGTGAGACCCTCTTTGCTCAAACTTTTCTGGAATGAAGCTTGACAACCAACACATGTAATCTTTATTTCATTTTCGTTTATTTTGACCCTCTTTTCTACTTTAGGTATCATTTTTGTTTGTTTTGACCGATTGTTTTGGTGTTTTTCATCATAGATGCATTTTGGTTTCTCTCTCATTGTTGTCAACACTTTATTCCGACGAACCCACCTTTAAGAAAGTTAGTTTCGTTTGATATTGAACTTGTTTAAGGTTAGTTTTCGTTTTCATTTTGGCTTTCATACTACGTTATATGTTATACATCGAAGCTTTAGGGTAAAACTGAGAGTATATTCAAAACAATTCCGATTGACTTGAAAATTTTTTCAAAGCACCAAAATATCATGAGAAGCCCCCACAAAAAAATTTAGATCAAAATTCAAAGTCTAAATATATGAAATATTTTTGCAAAGTTTAGAAAAAACAAAAAAAAATGACAAAAAATAGAAAACATTTTTTTTATAGTTTATGTTGTATAAAATACCAAAAAATATATTACATTTGTTTTTTTTATCTTTTGAGGTCTCTTAGAGTTGTAAAAATGAATCACAATTAATTAAAAAATAAATTTGACATTCATTAACGTTGCATATAGAACTGTAAAGCCCTTAAAATTTTAAGGCTATTGGGCCTCAGGGAAAGCAGCCAGGCCCATCAGAGTTGGCTCTTGGCCTTGAGAGGGGTCTTTCCCTT
>NC_028358.1:31133432-31139008 GCF_000741045.1 Vigna radiata var. radiata
ATCATCCTTGTTGGATGTGAGCAGATGAGCATGAGCCCACTTTGGAGGATGTTTTGGAAGACCAAGACAACACTGATGCTGCAACTTAGTTTTTTTTTTTTTTTTAGAATTTATAATCTATTGACTTTCCATTTGAAAACATGTATCTATTTTGAAAAACTCTAGCATTTTCCCACGTGTTTTGTTTATTTAATTTCCTTTAGATTTCGGGATTACTGTAATTACAACCTAATTAAGTTTCCTACTCTTAAACTACTCTCTTTTATTATAAATGTGGACATCTTGATTTTTAGACATGTATGGTATAAAATAGGGATGTCACATTGATGGTATCAAAGCAGTTTCTTTCTTAGGAACATCCCTTAGGTTGTGTGTGTCATGCTCTTGCCTGTGTACTCTTAGTATTTCTAAGTAATTATCTCATTTTCCTTGACTCGATTGATGTTCTGTTTCTCTTTGTGAAACAGAACCATGACACCTAGACTTCCACCTCCTCCACCTCCTCAAAATGAACCCTCTGAGTCCAACGCAAGATTGGAAATTGTGCTTGAAGCTCTTCAGCAGCAGAATACTGCTCTTGTGCAACAAAATATTATTGCCCTCCAAAACCTAGAAGCTGCTAGAATAGCCGCTGAAAATGCCAGGATATCAGCCGGGAATGCTAGAATGGAGTCTGATCACACCCAGAGGCAGCCGATGGACATGTTGGCCCGAGGTGTACCCACTCAGGGTGCTACCTCCTCTGCTGCCCCAGTTCAAGAGTGGACTTTGGAGAGCTTTCTCCAAAACCATCTTGCCAGGTTCAACGGCAAATGCAGCCCAGATGAAGTCGACCATTGGTTCTAAGACATGGAACATATTTTGGAGGCAAAGGGGTGTCCAGATGATAGGAAGTTGGCCTATACTCAATATCTGCTAACAATAGAAGTTGGCCATTGGTGGAACAACATGAGAGCCATCCTTGAGAGGCGTGGAACTCCTATTACTTGGGAGTTATTCAAGACCAAATGCTACACAGAATACTTCCCTGATAGTGTCCGCTTTGCAAAAGAAGTGGAGTTTCTTGAGCTAACACAAGGAAACAGGTCGGTGACTGAATATGCTGACCGCTTTAAACACCTTCTTCGCTTCCGCACGGTGCAAGTGAATGAAGATTGGCAGTGCCGGAAGTTTGAGAATGGTTTGAGGAAGGATGTCAAGCTTATGGTGAAGGGATTACGCATTCGAGAGTTTCCCGCCTTGGTGGAAATGGCTAGGGACATGGAGAAAACCAAGGGAGAACCTGAAGTGCAGCAGAGCCAGAGAGTCCAACCACTGAGGGTTGGCGGACCTGTAGTCTCCAGAGGGGGATCCAGCTCGAGGACGACCCCTTTCTCTCGACCCACATCTTTGGGGTCCAGGGGTTCTTCCTCCTCTTCTCAGCCCTCAGTACAGTAGGGGCCACCCAGTTATGCCAGCCCTGTGAGATGCTACATGTGTGGAGGACCACACCTTCCGTTTGTGTGCCCTCAGTTGATAGGGTACAAGAGGTGTAACCTTTGTAGGAGGGATGGCCATTATGCCAGAGACTGCCCTACGGTTTGGAGGATCGGACCACCACCACCACGTCCAGCGGGCAGAGCTATTCAAAGAGGTGGTGCCAGACCACAGGCTGCAGGGAGAGTTTACGCATTGACGGGAGCCGAGGCAGCCAACGTAGGTAACTTGATTGTCAGCACCTGCTTATTGTTTGGAGCATCTTGCGTGGCGTTATTTGATTCTGGAGCGACACACTCTTTTGTGTCAAAGGTTTGTGTGAAGAGGCTTGGGTTAGCAGTCAGAGAGCTCCAGTATGATCTGGTGGTTTCGACACCAGCAGCTGGGTTAGTCAGGACGTCCACAGTGTGTGCCCGATGTCCTATAGAGGTCGAGGGACGAAGGTTCAGGGTGAACCTTATCTGCCTACCTTTACAGGGACTAGAGGTTATTCTAGGGATGGATTGGTTAGCCATCAATCGCATTCTTCTTGATTACGGAAGGAAGAAGCTCATCTTTCCTAATGACGACGAAGTGGCACTTTTGACACTTAGCATGATTGTGCAAGACATCTCGGATGGCGCGAGTTGCTTAATAATCATGACTCACCTAGATGCAACTCAAGACTCAAACTCATCGACTCAGGGAGACCAAAGGATGAATATGCAGGTGGTGAATGAGTTTCTTGATGTTTTTCCCGAAGAAGTTCCAAGCCTACCTCCTCCTAGAGAGGTAGAATTCTCTATAGACCTGGTGTCAAGTGCAGGACTAGTGTCTATAGCTCCCTATAGAATGGCTCCAGCGGAGCTAGCAGAATTGAAGAAGCAGATTGAAGAGCTGCTAGAGAAGAAGTTTATTAGACCTAATGTCTTACCATGGGGTGCTCTGGTGTTATTGGTGAAGAAGAAGGATGGCACTTCCCGACTTTGTGTAGATTACCGGCAACTGAACAAGCTCACAATCGAGAACAAGTATACATTACCGAGGATAGATGATCTAATGGACCAACTGCATTGAGCCACATTATTCTCTAAGATAGACTTGAGATCGGGATACCATCAGATCTTGGTGAAACCAGATGATATACAGAAGACAACTTTCAAGTCCAGGTATGGCCACTACGAGTATGTAGTTATGCCTTTTGGTGTGACTAATGCTCCAGCCATCTTTATGGATTACATGAACAGAATTTTCAGACCCTTCTTGGATAAATTTGTGGTTTTCTTCATTGATGACATCCTGGTTTATTCCAAGACCCAAGAAGAGCACGAAGAGCACCTTAGAACCGTGCTTGGCGTGTTGAGAGAGAGAAAGTTGTATGCCAAGCTATCCAAGTGTGNCTTTTGGATGGAAGAGGTCCACTTCTTGGGACATGTTATCTCGGCTGGTGGGATTGCTGTTGATCCAGCCAAGGTACAGGCTGTGATGGAGTGGGAGAGGCCGAAGACGGTCACTAAGGTACAGAGCTTTGTGGGATTGGCGGGTTGCTATCGTCGCTTCATTGAGAATTTTTCTCGGATCAGCCCTTTGTGTGGACTGAAAAATGCGAGGCTGGTTTCCAAGAGTTAAAGGAGAAGTTGACTAGCGCCCCAGTGCTAGTTATTCCGGACACAGGTAGACCTTTTGAGGTTTACTATGATGCCTCTCACCAAGGTCTAGGGTGCGTGTTGATGCAAGAAAGAAGAGTGGTTGCCTATGCCTCAAGACAACTCAATGTGCATGAGAAGAACTACCTTACTCATGACCTAGAGCTAGCTGCGGTTGTCTTTGCCTTGAAGATTTGGAGGCATTATCTATATGAGGCTCAATTTCAAGTGTTTAGTGACCACAAGAGCTTGAAGTACTTATTTGATCAGAAAGAACTGAACATGAGGCAGAGAAGATGGATGGAGTTCCTCAAAGACTATGATTTTGAGCTCTTATACCACCCTGGGAAAGCAAATGTGGTGGCGGATGCCCTTAGCAGGAAGGCGGTGCATATGTCCTCATTGATGGCTAGAGAGTATGAATTAATGGAGAGCTTCAATTATCTGAAGCTAGATGTGGAGTTCGAACCTGATGGCATTAGGTGTTGCAAATTGGTCATATCCGGTGACATCTTTGAAAGGATTTATGAAGGACAACTAGTAGACCCAGAACTTCTGAAGTCAAGGTCTTTGATTGGCACTGAACAAGGGAAATACTTTAACACAGGTACAGATGGTCTTCTACGGTTCAAGGGTAGGACCTGTGTTCCAAATGATGGAGTGTTGAAGAGAGTAATCTTGGAAGAANGTCACCGAAGTCGTTTTAGCATACATCCAGGTATGACTAAAATGTATCAAGACCTTAAGTTATCCTTCTGGTGGTCGGGTATGAAGAAGGATGTGGCCCAGTTTGTTGCTTCTTGCCTTACTTGTCAAAAGGCCAAAGTAGAGCATTAGAGACCTGGAGGTTTGTTGCAGCCTTTGGAGATTCCGGAGTGGAAATGGGATAACATAGCCATGGACTTTGTTACCCATTTACCACGTACTTTCAGGAAACATGATGNCATATGGGTGATAGTAGACCGATTGACCAAGAGTGCCCACTTCTTNGCAATTGATTTGAGGATGTCAATGGCAAAGTTGGCGCAGTTGTACATTAAGGAGATTGTGAGACTACATGGGGTGCCTTCCAGCATCATATCTGATAGAGATCCGAGATTCACCTTCAGATTTTGGCAAACATTACAGGATGAGATGGGTAGTAGGTTGCAGATGAGCTCGGCTTGTCCTCCTTAGACCGATGGCCAATCTAAGAGAACGATCCAGTCCTTAGAAGACTTGTTGAGCACGTGTATACTGGATCATCTAGGAGCTTGGGACGAGGTGTTGTCGCTAGTAGAGTTTACTTATAATAACAGCTATCAGGCCAGTATCGGTATGGCACAATTTGAGGCCTTGTATGGGAGACGTTGTAGAACCCCTCTTTGTTGGTTCCAAGACGGAGAGGCGGTGTTGACAGGACCTGAATTAGTGCAGCAGACCACCGAGAAGGTGAAGTTGATTCAGGAGAGATTAAAGGCATCTCAAAGCTGGCAGAAATCATATGCGGATAAGAGGCGAAAGCCCTTAGAGTTCGCAGTAGGAGATCACGTGTTCCTCAGAGTGACTCCTACCACTGGTGTGGGAAGGGCCATTAGAGCTAAGAAGTTGTCTCCCAAGTATCTTGGTCCTTACCAGCTTCTACGGCGTATCGGACCAGTAGCTTATGAGGTTGCCATGCCACCTCAGTTGGCTAATCTTCACCCAGTATTCCATGTTTCCCAGCTAAGGAAATATGTACCTGACCCATCCCATGTGTTAGAGGTTGAAGACATTTAGCTGAGGGAGACATGTCCATAGAAGTACAACCTGTACGAGTCAACGAGAATCAGACGAAAGGGAAGAATGGGAGGAGTGTCAGACTCGTCAAGGTTGTATGGGATGAGAGGATCGGCGACTCTACTTGGGAAGTCGAAGATGAGATGCGAAGCTCTTACCCTCACCTATTCTCTGGTAAGTCTATTTTCGCGGACGAAAATTTTATTTATTGGGGAGAATGTAAAGCCCTTAAAATTTTAAGGCTATTGGGCCTCAGGGAAAGCAGCCAGGCCCATCAGAGTTGGCTCTTGGCCTTGAGAGGGGTCTTTCCCTTAGTCANCATTTTCATTCTTCAGCATTTCAGTCTCTCTCTANAAACTCCATAACCAAACCCTAACTNTTCTCCATCTTCTCTCTTCTTTTTCAGAAATTTAAACCGTANAAAACTCCAATTGGTGCCTTCAACTNGTTTCTGGTGTCGAGGGCTTCAGTTTGAGCCTACCATATCTCCATTTCACTTGGTAAGTAAGTTTTCCCCAATTTCCTCCATTGTTCTTGCCCTAAGTATGTACTATTTCTNATTTTTATGAGTCCTGTATCATTTGGTCTTCCATTCTTCACTGTTTCAACTCAAAAAGCTAATCAAAAACTCCATCACCTAATCGGTGATTTATAGGTCCGGTTTTGTTCAGCACAGTGTAAGGATTTCCTTAGGAGCGTTCTCTGATATTTTAAAAA
>NC_028358.1:31140243-31177683 GCF_000741045.1 Vigna radiata var. radiata
CCTTGGGAGTCATTCTGACGCTTCAATGGTCAATCAAACTCACTTAGAGAGGTTGAACCATGTGGTGAGAAGTAGCAGGAGGTCCTTAGTCTTGGGGGCTCCCAGTATGCTCAAGGCGCAGAACGGACTAACCTCGTGAGTGTGGCAGGGTGGGGAACCCAAGTTTCATAAGTCACCACGGGTGCAAGACTCGCCATAGCCCGACTCTCATTTTAAAGCCCGAACGAGTCAAGTCTAGAATCTCACATGTTTGGGTTGTTTGCTATAAAATGTGGTTGTTATCCCTGTACTCTCTTATGATTAAAATGTTTAACCTGTTGTATGATGTTTATTTATATAATTAGCTCACCCTTGCCTTGTTTTTGTGTATGTTGTATGTTTCTCTTTTGCGATGATCATCCTTGTTGGATGTGAGCAGATGAGCATGAGCCCACTTTGGAGGATGTTTTGGAAGACCAAGACAACACTGATGCTGCAACTTAGTTTTTTATTTTTAGAATTTATAATATGTTTACTTTTCATTTGAAAACATGTATCTATTTTGAAAAACTCTAGCATTTTCGCACGTGTTTTGTTTATTTAATTTCCTCTAGATTTCGGGATTACTGTAATTACAACCTAATTAACTTTCCTACTCTTAAACTACTCTCTTTTATTTTATAAATGTGGACATCTTGATTTTTAGACATGTATAGTATAAAATAGAAATGCCACAAGAACAATATTCAACATCAATTTATTTTATGTCAAACGTCAATTAACATCAATTTTTTTAAATTTAATGTCAACTTCTCTTTATATCATATCAATATTTTTTTTAGATATTAAAAGC
The DNA here is from genome assembly GCF_000741045.1 of Vigna radiata var. radiata. Taxonomy (NCBI): domain Eukaryota; kingdom Viridiplantae; phylum Streptophyta; class Magnoliopsida; order Fabales; family Fabaceae; genus Vigna; species Vigna radiata. The sequence goes on from NC_028358.1 coordinate 31,141,076, forward strand.
CAAAAAAATACCAACACAAACGTTAAAACACTAGCATTAAGTACATTATATAACACTTTACTCAATTTAAAATTAGATAATTATCAGATTACGAGAGTTGAGAAATAAGATAAGTTCAGAGTTATCAATTTTTTGTACATCACCTTAGGTTTGAAGCTAACAAGGAACTCTTCCTTTTTCCACTATCTCACATTTTAGTTACATGACTTAGAAAAAATTAATAAAGCAAAAGCTATATGGTATAGTGTATGTTCTTCACTTAATTATTCACTAATGCATATAGATTCAACACCCATGTCTCCTCTTTTATATATATATATATATATATATATATATATATATATATATATATATATATATATATATATATATATATATATAAAATTACAAAAAAAAATCCAAAATGATATTAATCCCTCAAAATTACATCAAGTGTTGAAAGTACCAGATTAAAATATATTATAAAATATATTTTATAAGGAAGAAAATATAAGTGGGGCGTAAAATTAAAGTGGGACATGATAAAAAATTAAGAAAAAATGGTTTCTCACGTTTATGCTTAAGAGCCTATTTATATGTTTTCTTTATAAGAATTTTTAGAAGAAAAAGAAAAGAAAATAAACTGTTTTGTGACAAAATGGTTTATGTACAAGTTAAAAATAAATAAATAAGTTGAATAAGAAAGTTTTTACTTTTTAGATAAATTTATTTTAATTTTCGAAAAAAATAACTTTAATTTTAATTTGGTTTTTCTTTTTTCAAAATCTTTACGCAGAAAGTCATCCACTTGAAATCTATGGTAATATGTAATATTTTTGTATAGTTTAAGAATAAAATATTTTTAATTTGTGTATAAGTGCATCTTGATATGTGGAAGAGTGTTTTTTCTTTTGCTTCTTATTTCTCTTATAAATCTTGTCAGTGAAAAAAAAAACATATAGGATCAGATCGAACAAACTTTGTAGGATTTTTTTTTTCTCTAAGTGGGTCTCAAAACCAATTCCAGAATCTAAATATATTAGATTTCTCGTCCTGAGATTCATTATTTCAGACAAATCAATTTTGATGGAAGTATGCATTTTAAATTTTAAATATTTTTCACATAATTAGATAAATGTTTCATAGAAAAATCAATTTACCTAGAAGTTTCACCATTGGTGTTTTCCAAATTTAAATAATAACTACGAAATTCTTTAAAAAAAAGAAAAAAAAAACCTTAAATGTGCCTTAAAAATAAAAACTGGACCTTAAGTTGAGTTGAATCTTGATCCGTTAAGAAGTAAACCTTTTCTTTGGCCCAAACGGGAATTACAGAAACTGTTCGAGTTCTTGGCAAATAAAAGTATAAATTTCTCTTAATTTTTTACAAGTTTTTTAAAAGCTACAATTATGTTTTCAAATTTTAATAAATAATTTTAACTTATGGAGTTTTTTCTTTATATTTGGCTTATTTTTCTTTTTGAAAAGTCCTAATATAAACTATTTTTCAAAAAGACCCTTGAACAGATATAGATGGTAAATACAATTGCGCCCTTTATTTAATAACTATTTTTATTGAACTGTAAATCTGTCTAAATTCCAAACGTTTTCCTCTTTAAACGTAGATAACTAATCAATCAATTTTGGGTTTGAGTTCCATTTTTCTGAGTTCCATTTTTCTAACAAGTTTAGGTTTAACAAATTTGTTTTAGACTCTAATTTTATTATTTTGTGTTTAAGTGAATATTAATAATTTTCAAGTGATTTAATTTCTAACTTTTTTTCTCTCTTCTTTTACTTGTTAAATCTTCAATTCCATTTGGTTTGATGCAATTTTTTCTCAGACCATAACCGTTTCGATGGTACTTGTAATATAATGCTTAAATAAAAAAGGGTTCAGTCATTATAGTATTAAATGTAGCAATCAATTATTCTAACTATCTCTCGGGTGTTGTTCCCTCCACCACCCCTTGCTCCCTCCACCTCTTCATTCCTGATTTACTCCTTTCTTTTCACTTTTCTATTCTTGTTTTATCCTTCAATATAATTTTATTTTTAGGGTTAATATTTTTTAACTTTTATCCACTCCAATCCTTTAATGTGATGGTATAGTTTATGTTTAACTAACATGCGTTATTGGCAATTTTGCTGTTTCTTTCTCTCTTCGATCTCATTACCCAAACAACACAACCATTTTAATGGTGGACGTGGATCCATGTTTCTATGTTTCATTTTCTTCTTTCTCTGTTTTTTACGCTTCTTTCGATTGTTGTCTCTTTTGAACTTTCTGATTGTTTATCTTACCCACACCAACGTACAAAGAGTTAAGCAATCTCACATAAAAAATGTTTATACATGAGGAAGAAATATATGTTGCAATGTTTCAGAACAAAAATTGTAGAGGATAGTTAATTTTATAAAAAAAAAAAGGTTGAAACATTTTATATAATCATTTAAATAAAAAAAATTAAAATATTGAAAATTTAAAACTTTAAAAGAGGAATTTGATAATTTAAATTTAGGAAATTTTAAATTATAATTAAATAGTAAGAATTTTGAACTTTTGAAATTTTTTTAATTATTTCTTGTATATATTTTTCATTTTTTTATTCCGTTATCATTTTAAAATTGAGATAGAGGTACTTTTAACACATTTTACTAACAATAATGAATATTTCTCTCATGTTAACAATCAATTGTGGTTAATTTCCACATTTATTTTGCAATCATTTTTTTTACCAACATTAATGATATATGTTTCCATTGATGTCATTTATAATTTTTTATCAATGTCAATAAAATTATTTTTTTATGATGTTAGTCATAAATTATTCATTATTGTTAGTCATAAAATATTCATTATCATTTGGAACCGCTACACCGTCGAATGACCACCGCAAACACCCCGCACCGTCGCACCACGAAAAGCCACACCATCGCACCACGAAACCAAACAGATATGGAGAAGAACCAAACGGATTTGGAGAAGAGAAGTAAGCACTAGTGCAAAAACAGCTAATAACATCACACATTTAACGTCTAACCACTCAATAGCCAACGTTAAAAATGATCGGTGGCATTTTTGTAAATAGATGCAATTATTAAACGTCGTTTAGAATTATAATTCGACATAAAAGAATATAAAACTTTGAATGCCCCAACATTAGACGTTAAAAGATTAGTGAATTAAAAAAAAATTGAGCGGGAGATTGAAAATTTATTGACAACCATCACATGTAATCTTTTTTCATTTGATACAAATGCATGATAATTAACTACTTTAGGTATGATTTTCGTTTGTTTTCACCGATTATTTTCGTGTTCTTGTCCTTCATAGGTGCATTTTGCTTTCTCTCTCACTGGTGACAACACTTTATTCTAATGAGCCGAGGTTAGTTTTCGTTTTCGTTTTCAAATTTTTGTTTTTGTTTTGAAGAAGTTATTTGTTGATAACTTGTTTGTTATTTTTTTGTTGAACTTGTTTGATGTTGTTGTTGTTTGGTTGAACTTGTTTGTTATTATTGTTTGATGTTTGGTTGAACTTCTTTGTTGTTTGTTATTGTTCTTTGATTGATCCTATATTTATATTATTGTTCATAGTTCATGCTTTATAAAATACCAAAAACTGAAAATTGTTGTTTTTTCTACTTTTCAGGTCTCGTAGAACTATAAAAGAGGATCGCAATTATTTAAAAAAAATAAAAAAGATTTGATTAACGTCGTATATTGACAAAATTCGATGTTATTTAACGTCGTATATTGACAAAATTCAACATTAAATAACATCGTATATTGACAAAATCCGACGTCAATTTAACGTCTCTTGATACAACGTCGTTGTCGAATTCGACGTGAAAAACCAAAAATATTCGATGTTATACGTTGTTTTTGTACTAGTGAAGAGTTGGGAGATGAGAAAAAACGGATCTGGTGAGAGTTGGAGGGGGTGGGAATCTGGAAAGAGAGAAAGTGAGACTTGGGAGAGTGCGGGGTGAGGCTGCGGGAATGAAAATGGGTAGGAATTTAGGGTTTCAAAATACAGTAAATAAATACGGTTAAAAGTAAAAAAAGCTACTTTTGTAATTAAAAAATTTTGTAGAGGGTTGGGGAGGTGAAGGAAGCATGGAGTGGTGGTGGAGGGAGCAACACCCCTACCTCACCTAGACTCCCTATTTATACATATTGTAATGGGCTTTTACTTACCATCAGTCTAATTACAGCCCAATCACCTCTTAACATTTGTGTTAATGTTCGCAAAGGCTCTCAATCACATTAAGTGTATGACCAATCAATAACTCAAATGACTAGTTAGATTCTCTTATAAGATGCTGCGACTTAATTTGTCTCATCAATTGTTCTATTGGATCGGTTTGATAACTCTATATTGGGGTTAATCCAACCAATTAAAACCAAAGCAGCTAGGTTCATACTATACATAAGCCCTCCAAGCCTGAGCAATCGAGGATTGGCTGCAATGGGATTAAAGCTTTGAAAATAATTTGGTAGTATTGCTCGATATTGGCTTTTGATCGGATGTATTTGAAAAGTTACCATTGGCTCTGAGAGTTGTGATGCCCCGTGTCACATGCTATCAATTTTGATGTAGGATGTCAAGTGTCAAGTGTTCTCAGTTGTTGGATGTGCCCAAATTTAACAATCTAGATGACGCAATAGTTGGCCTTTAATCTATATAAATAGGAGGCTTCCTAACCCTTCTTTTTCATATTTCTTCCCACGAGGTTTTGCATAGATCGATCAATCTCTGCATTCTTTTTCATATTTCTTCCTGACCGTGAGTGTTTCTTCTTCAAGGGAGTCCTTTGGTTAGGACAATCAAGGGTATGTTGATGATGTCTTGCCTCACGATGTTCATGATCATAACTCTTGGTATAGGTGAGGAAGTGACATGGTGGACCTGGTTGAGAGGTTTCATATTATGGGGGATAACATTGATGATTACGTCGTTAATCTCGGGGATGTGTAAAAGGAAGGATCAAGTATGTTATGGTAGGGGAGATTCGAAGTTAGACCTTTTTTTTGTACACTTGTTTCTTCACTTACTTGTATGAATATCTCATTTAATGATTTCCATATGGGAGTACTACGGGCGTTGAACATTGCTTTGACCCAACTTCACCCAAATGTCTAGGTGACAATTCAGGTGTTCAAATAGCATATAGGCCTTCAATTTAACCTTTACTTTGGCCTTATTTCTTCATCATTTTTGCAGCAAACCTAAAGGTGGGGTGCCTATCTCTGATAAGCGAGTCCTACAATTGGCTTTTCTAACTATTTGTAGCTTCTTAAAAAAGTTTTAAGGAGGGGCACTTCAAGGTGGCGATTAAGGCAGAGGGTCATAAGTATTTCTCTAACAAGAACGATTGATGTGACACCCGGGCATTTACGAGGACGGGGAGTGATCGACGGTGCAAGAAGCATGGTGCAGGGGGCACGGACAAGGAGCGGCTCCTGGCAGGCTTCGAGTGGAAGGGGCACATGGACGAATCGAACATACACCGGAATGAGAGGGATCTGGAGACTGTATAGGTATGGGACTATACAGTTGAAGGATAGCTTAAAGGAATTGATTTGGCTATCCATATCACCAAAATGCATTTACTTTTCGGTAGCTTAACCCATAAGAACTTCATGGTTAAGCGTGCTTAGCCTGGAGTAATTCTGGGATGGGTGACCTTCTGGGAAGTTTTCCCGGAAAGTGTGCGAGTGAGGACAAAGCACACTGGAAAGTCTCGTGGTGATGTGTGAGGGCAGTCAACAGTCCCTGTAAGTTGTCGGGGCGTTACAAATGGTATCAGAGCCTAGCCTCTCCCAGTACGGTCTGGTTCGAGGACGAACCAGACGGAAGCTGGTGGGCATGTGACACCCGGGCANTNACGAGGGCGGGGAGTGATCGNCGGTGCAAGANGCATGGTGCANGGGGCACGGANAAGGAGCGGCTCCTGGTAGGCTTTGAGTGGAAGGGGCACATGGACGAATCGAACATACACCGGAATGAGAGGGATCTGGAGACTGTATAGGTATGAGACTATACAGTTGAAGGATAGCTTAAAGGAATTGATTTGGCTATCCATATCACCAAAATGCATTTACTTTTCGGTAGCTTAACCCATAAGAACTTCATGGTTAAGCGTGCTTAGCCTGGAGTAATTCTGGGATGGGACTCGTGGTGATGTGTGGAGGCAGTCAACAGTCCCTGTAAGTTGTCGGGGCGTTACAATTGACCCAAGTTCCCTCTTAGCATCTTAAATCTATCGCATGGCCACATTCTCTGCACACAAGCTTTTTAACTCTTTCTCATATATGCTTTGAATTTGATATATTCATTTTTGTAGGTTCTTCACCACCTCTCTCAGGTCCAACTGGTCATCTGAAGCTTCTTCTAACACAATGTTGTTCATCATATTCCTTGTGGTCATAATGTAAGTTTATAAATGCTCGTTCAATGAGGGCTAAAATGTTATAATGGATCATATGAATACTAATAACTCACAAGTGATTTGGTTCCTAACTTCCTTCTCTCTCCCATTACTTATTAAATTTGCTTGATGTAGTATTCGCTAATTGTTTGGATGGTACATGCAAAAAGTACTTTAATGCTAAGTTAGAAAGGGTTTTGTCACCCTAGTATTAAATGTAGCAATCAATAATTTTAACTACGTATATATTATTTATACAAAATGTAATGGCCTTTTTACTTGCAACTGATCGAAAACTTAAACGATTGATCATATTCTTTTATAAGATAATGTGACTTCATTTGTCTCATAAATTATTCTATTAGATCGATTTGATAATCTTATATCAAGATTAATCCCATTTATTAACATAAAATTTATTAATTTCATAATATACACTTTGCTTTTCCAATGAGAAGTATACGAAATTTATTCATAAAGTTCATCAGTATACTTTTGATATATGTTTAATTAATATAATGAATGAAAATGAGGCACTTCAGGTCATTATATTTAAAAAAATACAAAAAACAATGATAGTTACATAAAAATAATAATGAACAATTTGTGGTGTTTTATTACCTTTAATATTAAATAATTTATAATTTCAAAATATGATTAAATATAAAAAAATGTAAAATACGTCGTATACTAAAATGAAAAATTGCATATATTGTTATAAATAAAATGAATAAATATTAGAGATTGTACGAGGCACGAACTAGAAAGCTTAATATAAAAAAAAAAAAAAAGTATATTTTTTCTAATTACGTCTTTGTCAGCATTAGGTTTGAATTCAACCATTGGGCTGAGCCCATTGAAAAAGAAAGATTCTCCGAAATAGTTGGTGATTGTTATTTACACCTTCCGGATTTACTAATGTACCTTCCTTTTATTTTATTTTCTAAAATACTCTTTCTCCTTAAAGCATTTTCTATAAGTATTAGAAAAAATGTTTCAGAAAGTAATCTTCAGAAGCAAAAAAATATTTAACACTTAAAAAAAAATATTGCACATAACACCTTTTGAAAGTTAATTTTCAAGAAAAAAAATTGGACACGTCAATTTTTGTTATATATTTATACTTTATAATTGAATTTAATATTTTTCGTAAATCATGCCGATATTATCTTATCTTACTATCTAATTTACTTATCACAAGATCTACAAAAAATTAAAATGATAGTTAATACAAAATTGATATTGCAGTTAAAATAAAATTATAAATAATTTATTGCTCTCAGAAAAAAATATGTTAAAAAACATAAGATTAATATCTACATCAATTAAGTAGTCATCGTGTTATTACATGCACGGTCTTTTTTTTATAAAATCGTGAAAAAATATGATAAAAAGTTAATGATACTTTAATAATATTTTTTTGACAATATTTTAACACAATTTATATGTTATTTTGTATTAGTTCAAAATTATTTTACAATTAATAATAATAATTATAAATATATAAACATGAATCAATCCCAAAATAATATATTAAAATGTTGTAAAAAAAATATTATTAAAAATATTGTTACTCTATCTAAAAAATGAGAAAGAAAGATTTAAATGAAGAAAGTGGAGGAATAAAATATATACTGTTCATGTGATCAAGTGGCAATGCACTGAACTCGAGTGTGTTCTAACCTGAATGCTGTCATTTATATATACAACATAGAAATCTAATAGCTAACAGCCAAAATCAAATAAGATTTTCTTTCAATTTTTTTCACTATATATATCATCATGTCTACGCAACACATTACACACTCCGCATAAAACTACAGCTCATATTCACTTATTCTTCTCCATTCAAGAACGATTTTCGCGTGTTCAAAACACATGCAACCAATCCAAAATTAATTTTATAAAATTAAATTAGATTTAAAATCTATTTCTTTGAATGATATTAAAGTTATTTTTTAAATAATGGTAGATTATTCTTTTGGATAATGATACTTAAAGAATATTTTTTTGATAACATTTGAACATCATCTACGTGTCATTATGTGATTGTTCCATAATAGTGTTTATGATTATTATTATTGATTGTGAAGTAATTTTGAACCAATCACAGAATAATACATAGATAATGTTCAAATATTCTAAAAAAATATGGGTTAAATATGTTTTTAGTCCCTATATTTTAAGACGATTTTGGTTTTAGTCCCTCTTTCAAACTAAGGTATAATTTAGTTCTTCAACTTTAGAAAACTCTGGTTTTAGTCCTTTTACCAATTTTTTTTAACTTTATTTGTTGTTTCAAACACTTTTCATTATAGTATTTGGATTGTTTACACTGTTTGACACATTTTTACTTCAATGTTAACTGAGAAACGCATTTGAAACAATAAATAAAGTTAAAAAAATTTAGTAAAAAAAAACTAAAACCAGAGTTTTCTAGAGTTGAAAGACTAAATTATACTTTAGTTTGAAAGAGGGACTAAAACCAAAATCGTTCCAAATATAAGGATTAGAAACATATTTAACCCATATGGTCTTAATTATCATTATCCCATTCCTTTTAAGGCTGTGTGTGAGATGGTAGACATGGTAGGTTGTTGGTGTTGATGCTTTCCAGTTGTCTTGGCAGAGGAACCACCTAAGTTGAATTAGATAGGTTGTTTTAATAAGAAAGCTGAGGGCATGATGGGCAGCATACTAAAATAAGAATACCGGTTTCCCATAATTGGAAAAGGACACATTTTCTGCATATTTTTTTAAGGTACTGTTATTCTGCTGCTTCTTATTTCAATCTCATGTCATTATCATGCACAATCTTTCACATTTCCTCGTAAAATTACTGCTCTACTTACACAACCGATCAACCTTCTTTAATGCTATCTATCCTAACTAAATCTCTGTCTAATAAGGTCATACAATTCTAATTCTGTTTTATTAACGCCTACAGAAACTATTGTAGAATAAACTAATCCAAATTCACTTTTATTAGTTCCAAATTACTCTTCAATAAAAATATAATTAAATTATAATATATAAATATATATTGTTTACAATAAGTACTCCTAAAAAAATAAATCTTTATAAGTTAAATATATGAAAAAAATTCTTTTAACAATTTTTTGACAACACTAACAGTTTGTGATTGATCCGTTTTAAATACTTTTTTAAATATAAATTCAAATAGACCAATAAAATAATGACACATATCTTATAATAAAAAAGTTATCAAAAAATGTTATCAAAATATCACCATTTTAAATATATATAGCTAGAGATTATAATATAGAAATAAGTTTAAATTTCATTATTGTAAATTTTAGTTAAATTTAAAATTCATTTGATAAAACTGTTGAATTTAGTATATAAATAACATTAATAAATTTGGTATCTTAATAAATTTAAGATAGACTTAAACTATATTAAAAAAATTATTATTGAATACGTCGCTCCTGTATCTATATTTCTGCGCATGGAGCAATTTAACATTCTCAGAAAAAAAGTAGGTGCATCTTAATTCTAGGTATAGGGTTCATGTGCAATCTGCAAAGGAGCATATAAAAATTGGTTCCAGTTATAAGTGTTATGATCTGACTCAAAAATAAATAAATGTTACGTGAAATCTACCAAATACACACACTCCCATACTTATTTCTGTTTTATGGTATTTTTAGATTAAACATGTTTTGAATATTATATCATCGATTAATCATTAATCAAAAGGCAATAGAACTTAAAAACAGTTTTTGTTGTAAGTATGATTGAGTGAAGTAGACTTTTATAGAAGACATATCATACTTAAAATCAAACTTCAACTAAACTCAAAATGCACCATACCAGATCCAATAATTTCATATAATTTATAATTTAAAAATCGAAATTAAATACAATTTAAATATTTATTTTTCGTTACAAAATCATAATAAAAAAAATATATATCGAATGCATGTGACTGATTCTAATAATATAATTTTGAACGAACTTGATATCAGAAAACAGATAGAGATTTATTTATTTTTGAAATTATAAAATATATTAATTTAAAGATTTGTAAAAATATATATTAGTTTTGTGCATCAAATAGATCCGTCCCCGGGTACGGCCTGTTGTTTAATAATGTAACAGCTAACAATTTATTAACATTATCCTCACTTTTTCTTCACACCCTGCCACTGCTATCACACAGTGGAGGGAATTTCTTTGTTTCCCAACAAGCATATGCTATACCCCAACCATGCATAAAACAATATTTACTACTTTAATTTTTTACTCTTTACAAAAAATATATTATTTATTTAATTATACATTTAGCATTTTATGCCTAAATAATAATTTATGACAAAATATATTCATGTATTATGAATTAGCTATTTTATATTATTTTAAATTAAAGAAAGAAACAATACTTATAATACTTTTTCTCAAAACATGACATTTAAATTAATAGTTCTTGAAAAATGAAACACATTTAAATTAATAGTTCTTGAAAAATGAAAAATCACATCCACATGCATTAATCTATATTTCATACAAGCATAGCAACCTATAATAGCTTTAAAAAAAATTTGTTCTTTTCATATGAAAATTGACCAAACACACAATTCCAATATCTATATGCTGCATAATAGCTCCAAAACTTTACATCAGCAATATTTATGGTTTATTTGGAAGAGAGAAAAAGATAAGAAGGAAAGAGTAAAGAAAAAAGAGGATAATTTTCTTTATTTTGATATTTGATTTTGTGAAAATGAAAAAAAGGAATAGATTTAAAATAAAAAAAAAAAAAAGAAGAAGAAATTGATGACGTGAATGGAAAGAAAGAAATCCAAGTTGTAACGAAAGAATGACGTGTGGCGTCTTACCTTATATAGATAGATTGAGAGGGCTGCAAATTGCAGAGCAGACCTGCTGCAAAACAATAATGACAAAACATCTTACGCTATACTCGAATTAAGGTGGCTATTGCAGTTCGCAGAGGACCAAAATCGTGTCCTCTTTTCGAAGGAAGGAGTCACACATGATTCTATGTGACTTCCAAAAACAGCAAAAGTGAGAAAAGAAGAAAAGAACGTGTCTGTCTCGTGAATTTCACCATCGCACGTGAAACCCACATGCACTGCTCATCTCCTTCGGATAATGACCATGTTTGGTGAACTTTACCATCTCCATTAATTAAATACCATAATAATAATATTATCATTGATTATTGAATCTGCAAATGCATTGCACCAGAAAAAAGAAAAAAGATAGAAGGTCCACATGGTGAAGAAGGGTCCAAGTAGATGTTGCTCATTCACCATGTTCATACCCTCTAATGGACCTCAATTACTCACGTTTTTTTCGAACTTTAATTATTCAATTTTGATAAAAAAAATTATAATTTATTTTCCTTAATATATTTAGTCCCAAACTTTAACTTTTTAAATAAATTAATCTAATCATTTTAATTTAATTAAGTTCAGTTTTCTTATGTGTTATTTGAACTATTTAATATAATAAAAATTATGCATTAAATTAAGTTTTTTATATATATTAGTTTTCAGTTCGTAAAAACTTAATAAAAATATTTACTTTTATACTCCTTGATATCAAATTGTAATAATTTATAAAAATAACGTATCAACTTAGAAAACTTTTCCTAATGAATAAATAAAAGATTTAAATCTTTTTTTGTTTCTAAGTTAAGTTATGTTTAGTCCTCATTTTTAAAATTGTCAACTTTTAGTTCTTATGATATGAAAAATATATCAAATGAGTCTTCATGATAACATTTAATGAACAACAAATCACAAGTTTTCATATCTATGTATCTTGTGATTTGTTAACGGAAGGTGTTATGAACAACAAATCACTTAATGAAAAACTTGTAATTTGTTAACGGATATGACTGATTTGATACATTTTTCATATCATAGGGACAAAAGATTGACATTTTTAAAAACGAGAACTAAACTGAACATCAAAACTTAACTTAGGGACAAAAATGATTTAATCCTAAATAAAAAAATATCTATACAAAAGGCATTTCACATGTAAAAAAAATAATAATTGAATTGAATTAAAAAAGAGTATATTTATATCTATTTCTAACCATATTTAAACTTTTTCTTTTCTCTCTCTTTACCAACATTCGACTTAATTTTTTTATTTTATTTTATTTGAAAAGACCAGCAAACATCCAAGAACCCTTGTGGATTATCTCGTTGACCCATAACTAATCCTGTTTTCTCTTAACTCCCACTTTTTGGCGTCTCTTTGTTGTAATTTTCTAGAAATAAATCTCAAATCCTTTTTATAACCTCTTTAGGTGGTCCCTACACGCAATCTAATCAGTGTTTAGATTACTAATTAATGCAATCTATGATATGAAAATAAAGGGACCATTCTACATGAATGAGCCTTTCAATTCTTTAACAAAACTGCCATTAATTAAACCACTTTAACTCTTTCTTATAATTTCAAATCTTTCTTCTTTACAACAAATAAATAAATAAACTCAAAAGAAACATTAAATAAGCAGAAAGATTGCACTTTTTGTCAATTTGGATGGAGTCATTGACTTTGTTAATTAATCTTTTAACCCTCAATTTATTAAGCACAGGGATCTGATTTGAGTATTATTTTTCAAGATTATCTACTTCAAAGAGTGACATTGCCAAAACAGGTTATAATGATATGGATATGATTCTGTTGGTTGCATTATGGATTGCTAAGATAATATATACAAAACCACAAAACATGGAAGATGATACTTTCCTTCTAAGTACACAGAATACAGACACGCAGACAGACAAATACTCCTCCTATCTTAATGTGGTGTCACAACAACATGCCAAATCTACCCATCATTCAATAATATTTTTTGTGTTGCTTATTCTTTATCAAAATCATTTTTTTTTTTATTTTTAATGGATTTTAATCAATAACAATCTAATATACGTTTTTAGTTATTTCATTACAACATAAATTAGACCAAAATTTTTACACTTTTTTTCATTAATTTGGTTTCCAGAGATTGCATTATTATTAAGTATTTTTTAAGAAACAAGAGGAGCGTGTGATCCACTCGCTTAAGAGGTGGGTGACCCTGTGGTTTTGGAAGGGTCCCAGAAACTTAAACCACCACATCTTCTTTGTGACTAAACCATGGTTAGAACTTGGAAACCCCTGAATTTCGCACTCTCTTTATGTTTCTGTCTGTCTCATTTGTGTCACTGCTAGACACGCCTTTCGTCTGCATTGCCTCTCTGCAAATCTTTCGCCGCTTTCTGCGTCCATTTGGGTCTTCTCTTTCTTCGAGCTCAGACACAGTCTCTTATGCCTGAAAGCTTACTTTTTGATACTACCCAGTGGTTGTGCAGATTGGGAATTATTACTCCCACTCAAATAGTAGTGTTGTTGCATTTGGATTAGGAATACCTCTTTGGTATCTATTCTCGAGGAACTAATGCTTTCCAAAAATTTCGTATCTTTTTGGGTGCCCATTTGAGAAGATTTCACTGGCTTTCATCCTGAAATTATTGGGGTTACATGGGTTTCCATGATCTCAGCCGACAATCGGTGTCACTATTGTCGATGGAACTCAACTGGGTGGTTGTATTTGCCAATCTGAATGCTGCTGATTAGGGGGAAAAAAAGAGAACCCAAATAGTTCGAATCTTTTAAAGTTCCTTACTATACTTTGCAAGGTTTGTTCATGATATATACTTATATACATACATTGAATTTGTTTAAGTTTCTTTTTTGACTGATGCTGTTTTATTAATTTAATTATGTATTAAAGTCTTGTTTCTCCCTGATAAGGACTTGAGATATTAAAATAAAATGGTTTTAGTTTTGTAAATTATTGCTGCTGTGATGTAATGTTAGTGTAAGCTTGTTTCTTTTCCTTTTATAATTATGCCATAGTAAGAGTAGGGTGGCTTACGTCATGTTTTTTCTATGTCTTCCAACCTCATTTGGATTCCAAAGGTTTCCCAGTTAATATACTAGAGTATGTTGGAAGCTACATTGGGGGGTCCGAGTGCCTTAATTTTGATTTAAGGCCTTTCTGAGTTTTGGTACTTTGGTTCCGCGGATCGATTGATTCATCATCATCATCATCATCATCATCATGCCTTTGTACGAGTTATACCGTCTGGCCAGAGAAAAGCTTGGTACAGAGAATAACAGCACACGTGCATCTGATCAATGTTCCTCGTAAGTTCCTTAGTATAGGCTGTTGCAAGTTTTTATTTGTGTTTGAATTTGAATTTTATTCTTTTGTTTTTTGTTTTCTTTTTCTTAACCCTGTTTTTTGGTTTGAACTTGGATATGTAGACCTGAGAATGATTTTTTTGAGCTAGTTTGGGAGAATGGTCAGATTTCTAGCCAGGGTCAGTCTAGTAAAGTTAGAAGGAGCCCATCTTGCAGGAGTTTGCCATCTCACTGCCTACCATCTCACAGTCCCAAGGGTAGAGACAAAGATGTAGGATATGGTGCCAACAGGATGGGAAAATTTAGAGATTTAGACTCTGGATTGAATGAAATTTCAATGTCGGTGCCGTCCCGTGAAGTTGATTTCTGTCAAGACGAAGATGTGTTACCTTGGTTTGATTACCCAACAATGGATGATTCCTTGCAACATGACTATGGTTCTGATTTCCTCCCTGCCCCAACTAGCTTTACTCTATCGGATAAAAAAAGTAATAGCAGTATGGCTTTGAGGGATTCTCATAAAACTTCTGAAGAACAAGGAAATGCTTTCGACGATTCTTCAGCTGAGCAGGTTGGAAATGTCGAACCCAAAGCTATCACCAATCAGTTATACCCTCCATCATTGCATCATTGTCAAACATCTTTTGTATCTTCAAGATCCAGAACATCAGATATAACTGAAAATAACAGTACTAGTAATGCAAACCAGGATGCCACTTATGGCGAAATTACCAATTTTCTATCTTCCTCAAGTGATTTTTCTAGCCCAAAAGGGAAGAAGCAAGAGCCACCTCTGCCTGGCAATGGTTCCAGTTCCACCATAATGAATTTCTCCCATTTCGCTAGGCCTGCCGCAAAGGTAAGAGCTAATCTTCAGAACATTGGCTTGAAGTCTGGTTTGTCTTCAGCAAGATCAGACAGTATGGAAATTAAGAATAAAGATGCAGCTGCAACTAGCAGCAATCCTCCTGAATCAGTTGTTGTTGATTCAGGTGGTGAATGTCCGAAGGAACTGACTATACACTGTCAGCAGAATGTGGATCAATCCAAGACTAATTTGAACACTTCACTGTCGAAAGCTGTTGAACAGAGTGCAGTGCTTTCTAAACAGTCGGAGACTGCTTTTAATGAGAGTTCCACTAAGATTGACAAAATTGCAGATCGAGTTCTTGGTGACAGTGGTGTGAAAGGGCAGACAACTGCTGAAAAAAGTATGGAGGCAGCAGTAGCCTCTTCCTCTGTTTGCTCTGGCAATGGTGCTGACAGAGGTTCAGATGAGCCAAATAAAAATGTGAAGCGAAAAAGAAAGGACACCGATGACTCTGAGTGCCACAGTGAAGTGAGTTAAAGTCTTGTATTTACAGTGTTTTATGTATTTAATTGTTTACTTATTAATTCCCCTCCAATAATCAAGAGGACATTTTACATGAAGGATGCTGAAGAAGAATCAGCGGGTGTTAAAAAGGCAGCTGGAGGGCGTGGAGGTACAGGTTCCAAGAGAACCCGTGCAGCTGAAGTGCATAATCTATCTGAAAGGGTTAGCAAGACCTATGCCTATCTGTGTAGCATTAATTATAAAATACATTTTCCCTCGAGTCTCAGTTTATGGTATTTCTGATTATGATTTGTGCTTACAGAGGCGAAGGGACAGAATCAACGAGAAGATGCGTGCGTTGCAAGAACTCATTCCAAATTGCAATAAGGTTGGCTTGGCTTTATCTGTTTTTTCATTTTTTTAGACACCTGAAAAACTTTGTAAGATTATGGAACGAGGAAGATTTATCAAATCATCAGAAGTTACAACCTAATATCCTATAAAACCAACCTGAAGTTAAGCATTTTTGTTTACCGGATTTAAATCCTCAGTTTGAATATGAACTGTAATCTTTTATTAAGTATATTGGTTATAAAAGTCGGAGAAGTTCAATATAGACTACGAAATACTTTGTAACATATTCTTACACACTTGATACTCGATTCCTCATTTACTTTGGTTTTTCTGACTTCGTATCTATTATAATAGGTGGATAAAGCCTCAATGCTAGACGAGGCAATCGAGTATCTTAAAACACTTCAGCTCCAAGTTCAAGTAATGTCTCTAAGCCCTCTGGCTTTGGTTAAAATTTTATGATGATAAATGATATACTTGTGGTGAGAGATTGATTCATATCCTTTGCAGATTATGTCAATGGGAGCTGGTTTATATATGCCTCCAATGATGTTACCTGCAGGAATGCAGCACATGCATGCACCACATATGACTCCATTTTCACCTCTGGGTGTTGGCATGCATATGGGATATGGTATGGGTTATGGGGTGGGAATGCCCGATATGAATGGTGGATCTTCAAGATTCCCTATGATTCAGGTGCCCCAGATGCAAGGAAGTCATATCCCTGTCGCCCAAATGTCTGGACCTACTGCTTTACATGGAATGACCGGATCAAATCTTCCAAGGCTCGGGCTTCCTGGACAAGGTCATCCCATGCCAATGCCGCGAGCTCCCGTGCTGCCGTTTTCTGGAGGACCTGTCATGAACTCATCAGCTCTGGGACTAAATGCCTGTGGATTGTCAGGACTTGTTGAAACCGTGGATTCAGCTTCTGCATCTGGCTTAAAGGATCAAATGCCAAATGTTGGCCCACTAGTTAAGCAAAGCATTGGTGGCGGTGACTCAACAAGTCAGATGCCAACACAGGTATGTTTACGGACAGATTTCTAGGCTTTTATATAAATGCATCTCATGATACAGGTTCAGGACAGAGAATTTACTTCGTTGATTTAATTGTAGCAGTCATGCATGAAAGTATTAGCAATACCATGTAATTGTATTCAGTTATGATTGCAAGTATTATTAAATCCTTCAGAAAGTTCTGCCAAATCTTCTTATGCACTTGCTTCCCTGGACAGAATTAAAAAGTGAAAAGCCTATTGCACTCTATTTCTGCCGTTGTGCATTGTGTTACTAGTCATTCTAGGTCACCTGAAATCACCAAATGAATTGTTCTAGTTATTTGATTGATATTACTTCTAGAAGAAGGTGCACCAGATGTCAATAGATTTTATGGTTTGAATGAACATTTTCAATTTTAGAAACTGAAAGAAACATGTAAAAAGGTAAAGGTTGAAATGAAAAGTAATTATGTGGTCTTCTAGAACAAGTATTAGAGCATCGCTATCCCCATGATTAATTTTCATTTCAATGAAAATATTCTGCTTCCATTCTTTTACTCATCTCTTCATGTTTGTGTTCTCCAATTTTGTTATGCTAGAGTGAAACAGCTGTTGCTGGATTTGAGCAATCTGCTATGGTTCATAACAGCGGTCATACCTCTGGGGCTAATGACAATGGAGCTCTTAATCCTTGTTCCAGCAGATAACGTTATGTCTGGTAAATCTTCTGAGTATCTATCACTATGCGCATACACGAGCACAAAGGCACATACGGACTAACTGTTGAGTTCTTCTTGCAGGTTATGATCCAGAATAATACCGTGCCTGATTGAAATTTTAGAAAACGTGAGTCTTAATCTCCTTGCAGATTACCCCATACAGGATACTTTAGAGTCATTGAGGTTAACCCGATCACAATAACTGCTGACTGAATCCTAATTTCCGGACTTACGAAATTGCACGGATTTTGTAATATCTTAAGAGGTGCAACTCATTTGTACATCCATTTAGCAACCTGTTCAATCAATTGGCATAGAAATTTGATATATTTTTACATATATGTATTCAAGTGTTTGATCATATCTATCATAGCGATTCTTTGGTTTAATGAAATAATAGTTTTTTGCCTTTGGCATCTATTTTCTCACCCTCCATGCCCTGCAAAATTAATGAAAATGGATACCGTAGGAGCTCTAAGATGTAGATTACTGTTCTAGTGCTTCTAAGTATTTCAGCAGTTAGTAAAGATTTATTTTGAAAATTTATATTTGTAGATTGGTTGGTCTACGATCATATTCATTTGTCACCTACCATACCAGTTACCATTGTGGTGGAGAAGCATATATTTTTAACACATCATCATCGTAGTGAAGGAGAAACTGCTTATGATTGCAAAAGCACCTTGAAACAGTTTTGTAATAAACAATCAATGCTAGATCATTGTGAGCTCTTTTAACAAAACGTACAAAAGTGTAAACTTTACACCCAATAAGTTAAAATTGCTTTCCTCGTTTATCAACAGCAAATAAAAACACAATGCAAATTATCCAAAAGAATAATACAGAACAAAACAATCAAATTTTACAGCATTGCCTAAATCACGGCCTAGATCATCTTCTATATACACTACACTCTGCACACCTTTTGGCATTCAAACAAATTCAACTGAAAATTACGATGTATAAAAACCAACTTATATGCTATAATGCTATGCACCACGATAATGAAAAATAAAGCAAATACGTAAATGCTGCAAACTAGTTCACTCAGTTCCATTATTTGACTTTAATGTCGCCCTTGGCCTCCGAGGAAAGGTTCTTGGAGGAAGGAGATTTGCCAGTGATAGCTTTCTTTGCTTTCACCAGGGACTGTTTAACCTTTGATATAATGTTATTTGATTGCTTTTGAGCTGGTTTGGCTGGAGTTTCTTTTGGAAGGTCCTTGGATGTTTTTATTGCGTCACTTTCCTTTGTGACTTGAACCTCAGTTTTCTCAGGCTCCACAGTTTGTTCTTTCTCTAACTTATTGACTCCAGGTTCAACATATTCCTCTTCTTTTTCTTCAAATTTGGATGCCAAGGTTTCTCTAACAGGTTCGCTTACAGCTCTAGAGATTTCTTCTACTTTTGTGTCACCGTTCCCTTCCTTCTTGTCATCAACTACTGCGCTATCATCATCACCTCTTACATTCTCCACCTTCACACTCTCTGCTACTTCAGTTGTTGCTGTCTTTGCCTCATTCTGTTCCTCAACCTTTCTGCTTTCAGCCTCTTCCTCTGTTGAAGATCCAGTGACAGCATTAGGTGCTTCAGGTTCCTTTTTGTCATCATCATTTTCGGCAACGACTACCTTTTCCTCCACATCAGCTGGAACAGAATACTCCCTTTCTTCTTTTAAGCTAGGTTCAGCTCCCTGATCAACTGAGGTTGGCTCTGGACTTTTTATGATGCTAGCCACTTCATTTGGTACCCCTTCAATCACATCAGTAATGCTTGATTCTTTGTTGTTGTCCTCTTCAACAACCTTTTCCGCTACTACAGGAGAAGGTTCCACAGTATTTGCTTGAGGTTCTTCATTCGATGAAACTTGTGCTGCAGTTTCAGTGAAGCTAGTTTCCCCCTCTTTGTCAGTTTTCACAATATTTGCTTGAGGTTCTTTATTGTCATCCTCTTCAGCAACGTTTTCTGCTACTACAGGAGAAGGTTCCACAGTATTTGCTTGGGGTTCTTCATTCGATGAAACTTGTGCTGCATTTTCAGTGTGGCTAGTTTCCTCCTCTTTGTCAGTTTTCACAATATTTGCTTGAGGTTCTTTGTTGTCATCCTCTTCAACAACCTTTTCGGCCACTACAGGAGAAAGATCCACAATATTTGCTTGAGGTTCTGCATTGGATGAAACTTGTGTAACATTTTCAGTGTGGCTAGTTTCCTCATCCTTGTCAGTTTTAACTTCCTTGATCGTGTCATCTGAAGTTCCTTCACTCTTGGAGATCTGAAGCACAACTTCAGCAGAAGGTTCCACAAGATTTGCTAGAGGTTCCTCATGTGATGAGACTTGTGCTTCATTTCCAGTGAGGCCAGTTTCCTCCTCTTTGTCCGTTTTCTCTTCCTTGACCGTGTCATTTGAAGTTCCTTCACTCTTGAAAGTCTCAACCACAACTTCAGTAGAAGGTTCCACAAGATTTGATCGAGGTTCCTCATTTGCTGAAACCTGTGCAGCATTTACAGTGAGGCTAGTTTCCTCCTCTTCATCAGCTTTCTCTTCCTTGATCAGGTCATCTGATGAAGTTCCTTCAGTCTTGGCAGTCTGGATCACAATTTCTTGCTTAGTCTCCACATTCTTACTATCTTTCACAACTTCCTCATCTACTTGTTGTTCTCTTGACTTTTCCTCCATTTCAATCGACTGAGGTTCTGTATTCTCTATCTTTTCAGGAATTGTGTCTGACTCTGAGTTGTCAATCACCTTCTCAGTATTGTCTTGTTGCTCCACCTTTTCAACTTCTGCTTCGAGAACAGCTGTCTTATGCTGCTCTTTTTCCTCCAGTTTTTCTGGTTCAGTTTGACTTTCATCAACTTTAACCTCCACTGGCTCTGCTTTCTCTGTTTCAAAGTTGTTAGTCTCTTTCAACACCTCTGCCTGAAAATCTAGTTCTCTTGTTTTTTCCTCTATGGCATCACTTCTTTCTGCTGATTGTTCAGGAATTGAAGATGTGTCTGGTTTCTCCTCTTCCCTTTGTTCGAATGGCTGGTTCTCTGGTTCTTTCTGGTTTTCATTTACTTTAGTAACCAAAGGTTCTGCATCCACTGTTTCCGTGGGTCCCGTTTCAAAGTTAGTGGTCTCTTCCACTACATCTTCTGAGGGTTCTGTTGCTTTTCCATCTACGGCATCAGCTGCCTGTTCAGGTACTGCAATTGTGCTTGGTTGCTCAGCCTCTTGCAATTCTTTTTCTGCCTCTTGTATTTTTTCTCCCACTTGTGTAGCTACAGGCTCAAGCTTGTCTTCCACTCCGGCACCTGTTTCCAAAACTTGAGCCTCTTTCACCACCTCTCCTTCTGATTCTGTCGGAGGATTAGTCTCATCTGTGTTTATTGTTTTGTCAATAGTTTCAGTTGATGCTTCTGGAATGTCTTCTGTCTTGGGTTGCACTTGTTTCTCCTCATCTGTTTCCACAGGTTCATTTTCTAGTTTCTGTTGTTCTGTGGATGGTACCGCATCTGGCTGGGAATTGGCTGCATCATGAACAGGTTCAATATCACTGATAGTGTGCGAGGCCGGAACCACTTCCTTCTCCTCCTTTAGTTTATCTTGGGTTGCAATAGTTGCTTCAGATGGCAGTGAATATTCGGTGTTTTCTACGGCAATAGCAGGCTCAACCTTGTGATCAACTTCTTCTGTTGAAGCTGGTGTTGAACTTTGTGCATCTTCAACCTTGTGATGGTCCAGAGTATCTTCAGCAGATTGTTCTTCCTCAACTGCAGCAAGCTCTGCCGTCACCTTATCTTCTGTCTTATTTGAAGAGGTGTTCTCAGACTTGTCGTCTCCGTCAGGCTTGACTTCATCTTCATTGGCTAAAGAAGCGATCATTTGTGCAATGCCTTCGTCTTTTTCCTTCTTCACGTATTGCTATATAACAAACAATGAATGTAAGTACAAACAACAAAGTATGAACAAGTAAGAAGGCGTGCCACAGAAATCAAAGCTTTTTCCATCAACATAAACCTTTTAAACAGAAACAGACATGAAAGTATAAGATAACACCATTGCCATGTCTTTGGCTGCTGCTTCTCTTCTGTTTCATATATATTTATAATTTGCAAGTTCGTAAAAAAAATTAAAATACTACAATGAACAGATACCAAACTCAAAGATATAGGCACTACCTTGATTTGAACTAAATGCACATCTACAAAGGACACAACTTTTTCTGACATGCAATGGCAACAATGGCGGTACCTTGATCTGCCATTTCCTTATGGAAAGGTATCTACTTATCTTGCATAACAATCTACTACAGCCAATGATGGAAAAAGTTTTATTTGGTTTTTGTCTTCACCACCTTACTTTCTTTTCTATAAAAGATGTTGGATTCACAATTTTTTATGTACAAAATAACCTTCAACAGTGTCCACATTTATTTAAAGAATACCAGAACTTTAGGCTATCTATATCTATTATCAAAATTTTCTTATTATTTACACTGTGCAACATTAACTTTATTAGTACATGTGAGACATATTACTAAGGAAATATAAATTGTTACCAGAACTATAAATTTAGTTTAGGCAAACAACAACATTAAGTAGAAACATAATTTTTTTAATTATATATTTTTTGGCCTAACTAATTTTCTAGATCCGGCTTTGGTAGATTACAGGTATATTTTCTAGAAAAGATGTTGATCAAATTCATTTCCGTTTTCATTTTTACAAAATTTGAAGGTATGCACCTTCACCAGGCCACTTCAATTTTTTTTTTTTTTAAATACATGAATAATTTTATAGAACACAAAAAATCTTCTTTGAAATCTATTATGCAAATCCTTAATAATCAATTATGATTGGATATGAAAAAAGAGTTTCAAAGGAAAAAAAACTTTTTGACTCTTCTCCATGTTCATGAATGCTCTGATGAAAACAAATCACAAAATTTGCTGACAGTTTAGCAACTGAGTAAAGATATGTAAGGTAGAGTCTGAGAAAGAATCGTAAAAGAACTTAGAATTGAGGACACATGCTACAGAAAGAAGTTGATCATGATGTTATATTTGAAAGTGAGAAAATAAAAATGAACAGACCTGATCAGTAGCAGAAGGATGATCAGATGCAGCAGTGTGAGTAGCCATGATGAGCTTGGAAGTGTTTGGAGAAGTTGAGGTAGAGAAAGAAATAAAGAGAGGAATAATTTGGTTGGCAACAAGTGGTGGAAAAGAAGGAAAACCAGTTGAACTTTAGGAAGAAGAACAACTAGTTTTCCACAGAAAAAAGCAGAAACATAGATGTTTGACAGACTGTATCACATGAGCTGGTAAGGTGGTCTCAATGATTTAGGAGGATTAGGATTAAGGTGGCACTAAAGTTTTCCCATTAAAAACAAAAAAGTATAAAATAAAAAAGTTGATCATATAGCTGTGAGCTGTGGCAAAGTAACTAGCTTTATTGGGGACCAGATCAGTGGCAGCAAACTCATACACTTAACCTCTGAAAATGTTTGGGCCCTCTCCTCAAACCCTTCTGCTTATTAAGATTCCTGTACGTCATTAACCTTAATTAAATTAAATTTCATCAACAAATTATGGAGATCATAAATGAACACGGCCAAAAACTAAGGATCCACTAGCTAATACTAACTTATAATATTATACAACTTGTTTCTTTTAAATTAAACTTCCTTTTTTGTCATTCATAATTGTATACAAACAATGATTAAAAGAAATTATAACGTACAAATATAAACGGTTGTCACCTTGAAATTTGCTAAATAGTTATGTTCACTTGGGTCATGATTATTATTTTGATAACATTCTACCTTGTTTTTATATGAATACCAAAATCAACGGTTAAGGAAAACTGTCATACTAATTCGCTTAAAGATGATGAAACATGTGTTTTGTTCTACGATAGGATGATAAATTTGCTTAAGTTTTCAAACTTGTATTAAGACGTACCACTTGGATGAAAATGATGCTGCCTCATGTCACTTTATTGGTGTTCGCATGTTGTGCATCATAGGGTATACCCCCCTATTCCCCCTCTTTTGCTTCGATTTTTTCTCCATTATTTTCTAATATTATATTGTATCGATCAACTTTATGTAACGATTAAACAATAGAAAAGAAAAAAGTAACACTTTGATAAATTTTATTTACAAAAGGGTTTTATAAAATTAAAAATGAATTTCTTAAGGTGTATATGATTTTGTTTGTTGTGAATTTGAAAAGGAGAATGAGTATTATGAAGTGACAAGTATCATGAGTCATTAGTCATGACAGCTGCCAGAGCTCTGTTTTTAAAGATAGAAGAGTAGTGTGCGAGAGATATGTTGAAAAAATGCAAAGAAGCCCACCTTCTTTAGCTATTGAGCTGGTTCTCCTGCACATGTCCCCCCATCTTTGGAATCTTCCATTTCTGAACTCCTTCACTGTAAGTCAAGGTGGTCCTTCAACACTTAAGCCTCTCATGAAATAATTACAAGAGAGAAAAAAAAAAAATTGCTTACAGAGAACATTATGGGCAAGAACATTCATGCTTGAAAGGTATTGATTAGGTGGAAATTTATATAGAGACCCAACTTGACCATTAATTGTCTCCAAAAGAAAAAACGACTCTTTCCACACAGAAAAGGAAATTAACAATTCGTTTAAGCTAGACAAGATTCATGTTTGGCCTTTCATTTCAGTTTATAATGTTTTTTCGTTTTGATATTTTCGGCATCTAGAAGTCACATTTCACTTGGACCTAATTAACCAAGTTTTTCTTTTTTTTAAAAAAAATGGTTTATGATGATATCTTTCATTCACAAGACTTTGTTATAGTTTAAGGAAAACTTTAAAGTTGCCTAGTTCTTGAAGTATAATAACATGTGTTGGCTTTGATTTTATTATGTGTATCTTTGCTTCTGATCATCACAAGTTTGGTTTTTGTTCGTAAAACTAAAACTTTACACCACCAAATAATTAAACTTTTCTCCTTTTTCAATGGAGAATGCCATTTTCTTTTGGACTTGCTTCTATATATGCCTTGTGTGAATATCCCTCAGAGATTTCAGTTGACAGATATTGGTGGAGCAGAAGTTAAGAAAACGATGTTACAAAAGTAGGTTATTAGGGCAAGGATGAGAGATGAAGCTGTTTGCACAGTAAAGTATTTGACGGGAATGGTGTTGGAGTTTGGTGAAGTGAAGATATGTAACAAAATGGGGTCAGTGTTACTTGTTAAGCTTCATTTGGATCCTCAGCTTTGATAGGCAACTGTAGTAGATCTTGCTTTAATGGCTCATATTTATAAAGATTCTGTATTTAGCTAAATTGAGAAGCTAGTTAATGATTTATCAATGTTGGTGGCAGTGTTAGATTGGTGAGTTTTGGTGCTCTTTCCATGTTAAATCTTATTTTAACATATTTTGGTAGAGTTGAGATTCCTAAAGTATTTAAAATTATTTATTTTATCATTTAGTTACACTATTCTTTCTCTACTTTTTGTTTTAGCTGTGTGAGTAAAAAGTTAGTAGAAGATTTCAAATTAAATAAGTGATTTTGCATAATAATTTTATAATAATTATTAGAGTTTATCATCTACTTTTTTTTTTCATTAAATAAATATTTATAAATATTACAATGAATTTTCTATATATTTGTGTAGAGAGAAGAATGATTCAGATTGGCACAGCATTAGAATTGTGCATGATGTCATGAGCTACAACACCCAACAGGCTGCATTAAATGCATTAAATCATATTCTTACTCCAACTCCAAACACAAACCACATGTTTTCTATTGTCGACCCAACTTCAGATATTATTTGTGTTTTGCCATTTTCATTTCTTTTTTTTCAAAAGTTTTATATGATAGGGAGCTTTGAGTTTGGGTCCATCTGCTTGTTTGTTCACTTCAAATCATATATAAATTGTCAAGATCATGTTACGTAGTTGCTTTTCTTTTCTGACAAGTATACGTAGTTAAAATGTTTCAAATATTATTTTTCTACCGAAAAATGAAAATCTTATCTCAATAACTTATGTTGATTTTTAGTGCAAACTTTTGTAACATAAATTGTTAAAAAAAAATTTAATCATTCTGAAAGTCCCTATTTTCGGTGACTTTTTTCAATTAGGTTCCTTATTTTTTCTTTTTCTTAATTGGGTTCCTATTTTTGAAAAATTGAAGCAATTGGGTCACTGTCGTTAGTTCCGTACTAACACCGTTAAAAAAAAGGGGACACATGTTAGTTCATGATTTTTTTGAATTTTTTAAATATATTTTTAATTATTTTTATTTTTATTTTTTATTTTTTTATTTTTTTTCTTTTAAAAATAAAATTTGTCATGTGTCAAGTTGACATTGTGCCACGTAGCAATGACAGTGTGAGGTGGCACTGACAATGCCACGTGTCACTGTCAAACCACGTGTCATTGCGTTTGTTTTAATTTGGTCCTTGTATTTTTATTTTGTTCCAATTTAGTCCTTGTATTTTTATTTTGTCTCAATTTAGTCCTAATTTTTTTAAAAATTTAAAAAAATTTGTTCTTTCCCAAATAAAACACGGTATGTACATTTTTCAAATTTTTGTCTTTAAATTTGTTTTTGTTGAGCAAATTATTAGTAATGATGTATTTCAAATCGAAATATTTAACTCTAGAAATTTTTTATGAATTGTCGAGGAAGTATTGAGACTATACTTGTGTAGATTACCTTCACAAAAATATTTATTATTGAGATGTTAACTTTTATAAGTTACTCATTCATATTATTTAGGTTAAATGATTTCTTTACTACTATATAAATAAAAATGTGTCATATGTTAGTTTGTAATTTTTTTATTTTTCTCATAAAAAAATTAATTTGTATAAATTTCTTTGTAAGGATTTATATACAAATAAAATTTTGTTTGAACTTGAAGAGAAACAAAAAATTTTAGTTTTTTAAAAAAATAGGACTAAATTAAGACAAAATAAGAGTACAGGGACCAAATTGAGACAAATTAAAAATATAGGGACCAAATTGAGACAAATATAATGACACGTGGTCTGATAGTGACACGTGGCACTATCAGTGCCACCTCACATTATCATTGCCACGTGGCTCAATGTCAACTTGACACGTGACAATTTTTTTAAAATAAAAAAAAATAAAAAATAAAATAAAAATAATTAAAAATATATTTAAAAAATTCAAAAAAATCACGAGTTAACATGTGTCATCCTTTTTAACGGTGTTAGTATGGAACTAACGACACTGACCTAATTGCTTCAATTTTTCAAAAATAGGGACCCAATTGAGAAAAAGAAGAAATGAGGGACCTAATTGAAAAAATCACCGAAAATAGGGACTATTAGAATGATTAAACAAAAAAAAACTACGTCTAAAAAACATTTTTTACACCAATTATTTTATACATATTATAATTTATCAAAAAAATAAAAAGTGATGTGATGTATACTTTATTAAATATATAAAAAGTGATGCGATGTGTAAGGGTCTGAAAAGTTTATGGCCATTGGGTCTTACGATTAGGACAACCAGATCCATAAGTTAAGAGTACTTTAGTCTTAGAGGGAGGCTTTTCAGAAAATCCAAGTTCATTAGACAACTTTCCTTTCTCTCTCTAGAAATCCTTTTTCCCTAAAAGTTTCCCTGCTTTCTCTCTACATTTCTAGCACTTTGAACCGTTCGATTCTTGGTTGGGTGTTGTCAAATCATTCCTGGCGTAAAGAGCTTCGATTTAAACCGAACACTTCTTCATTCCGACCGGTAAGCCTCTCTTCTCTTTCTCTTTTGCTGTTTCTAGAGCTTAGGGCATGTAGCGTCTCTGATTGCATATCACTAGTGAAGTTTCATCTTCATATTTTCTGCCAAGTCAAGCTCTAAAAGTTGCTCTCTACCACCCCCGTTGTGGTTTGTAGGTTTGTCACGTTCTGTTGGGTAAGGCACTGTTAGGGCGTCTCATTAAGTTGCACTATGAGAACCAAAAGGTAAGGGGAGCTAATTGTTTTGTGTGAATTTATTTTATAAAATATATGTATGTTGAATGTTGAACTGGTATGTTCTTGTGAAACTATTCTATGATTTTGAATTGGATGCTATAACTGAGACTGTGAATTTGTTCTAATGATGATGTGCTAGTTATGAGTCTAATTGAATGAGTTATTGGTTGTGATTGATTGTGTTTTTGGAAAGGTCTTGGGTGAGATTTTAATTAGCATTGCTATGGATAGTAATTGGGTGCACATGTACTGTTTTAGGTTACTGTGAGAGGAAGTGAGATATTAGAATTGAGCATCTGAGGTCTAGAACACCATAGGACAGTCTGGATGACTTAGATAGACCATTTGGGAATTGTTGAGAGCACTTTGTTGGTATGATAGAGGAATCTTAAAAACTTGAGTTGACACATCCCTGATCATAGAGCAGCCCTGGTCTGGTCCAGCAAGTTATGACTAGTCATATGTACTGGCGTTTACGGTGAGTGTGATGCATTCAGACATTTGATTCTTCTCCGATGACCAATTGGGTAGTGAGAATGGGGTTGGGGGTCAGGATTCTGTGGTGGCATTGATTAGATAGGCATTTTAACAAATAGGAAACCGTTCATGGTTGTGTGAGGGGGAATGAGAGGTTGATTTTGAACAATTGGGGTGTAGGGTGCTTTTGGTCTGTTGGGGAGTTTAGATAAGCCAATTTAGACTTGTTAGGCACATAACATTAAACTAAAACATGCTAAAACTAGTAGAATAGAAATTGGGTACTTGAGTCATGGAAATTTGGAAATTAAAGATGAATCTAAGTCTAAACAACTTCCGAATCATTGTGTAATTGTTAAAACCCATATAGACCAGCTTAAATAGATCCATATCACGTGTTTGGGGTGTTAGAAGTTAGGTTGGAGGAGTAGAATTGGTTGGAGGGGTGTGAGTTGCATGATTCTGCAGATTTGGCGTTCTGCAGATCATGCAGACCCATTATGCGGATTGTTTCGCATAGTGAGTCGCTCCAGAGGGAGCTCTCTGTCCAGGCTCTTTCGCTATGCGGCTCTGGTGCGCTATGCAAGAGACCCAAAGCTTGACACTTAATCAGACTTAATTCACAAGGCAAGTACGATGCGTCATGCGACTGGTGCTGGCCTGGAACCCTTGCTAGAGTTAATTCACAAGGCAAATTACTATGTGCGCTAGGCAAAACTCTCTAGTTTCGCTTTGCGAATCTTGTGTGCTCTGCGAAATGTCCAGAGTGAGGTTGTCTACTTATCTTTGCTATGCTTTTTGATTAAGTGTTAGTTACTTTGTTTATGGAGCATGTTTTACTGTATATAGCCTTATCTTGGAACTTTAACATGTATGTTGGTTGTGATTCAAAAGTATGTGGATTGAAATATGAGTTCAAGGTGGTTCCTGGTATGGTTCAAAGGTATATGACTTGGGAGAGAATGAAACATGATTTCAAGGTTGATTGTGGTAGTTTCAAAGTACAAAATCTCTCGGTGAGGTTCTTAGTGTTTAGAATGAAAGTAGGAGCTCAGTCTTGGGGTTCTTCCTGATGCTCCAATGGTCCTTCTTATCACATAGAGAGGATTGAACCATGTGAGGAGTAGCAGGAGGTCTTAGTCTTGGAGGCTTCAAGTATGCTCTAGGACGCGGAACAAACTAATCTCGTGATGTGGCAGGATGGGGGAGCCCAAGTATCACAAGCCATCATAGGTGCATGACCCGCCATAGCTCGACTTTCATTCTAAAGTTCGGACGAGTCAGGTATAGTATCAACATGTTAGGATGGATGTTTTATCTTGTTTGATTTAAGTTAACTCTTGTATGCATATCCTGTGACTGTATGCTTTTTTATATAATTAGCTCACCCTTGCTTGCTTGTGTTTTTGTCATGTTTGCGTATGTTTTTCTTTTGCAATGATCATCCACTTGGATGTGAGTAGAGGAAAATGAGGTTCCTTTGGAGACAACTTAGGATGAGGACGACAATGCTACTGCAGTTTAGTCCAGTAGGCTTCACTTTTAACCTATGTTATTTTGAAGAACCTTGGTGTGTTTAAAGTTTTAAGTTTCCTTGTATTTTGGAAGGGAGAAACTCTAGTACTCCGATTTTAAATCCTAGTACTATTTTAAGGATGACTGTAATCCTAATTACTCTTGACTGTTTTCCAATATTATGCATGATGACGTCTTTATTATGTATGTCTTCCTATACAATTTGGGACGTCACATGATGCACTTTTACAATAATTGTAATTATAATATATGTAGTAAATTAACGTTATTTTTGTAAGGTTTAGTAGCCAACTTTGTCCCTAGTTTGGTTGGCAAATCTCAATTTAGTCTTTCTTTAGAAAAGTGTTTGAAATTGGTCATTACTTTTAAACTTTTGAGTCAAAATAGTCCCTTTCGTTAAATAAGTACAAACGATGTTAAATATTTTCTCTCTCTCCTACTTTTCTGTGCATCGCAGGTTTTTGTCCGCATTTGCAGTGTTTGATGATTACTTATGCAACTGACACCTAAGAATTTAGTACATATATCTCTTATTTCTAGAAATCAAAATTATTGTACTTTTTCCAATAAAATTTAATATACTTAATTGAGTAATGAAGTCAGAAAAATTAGTGTTACAAATAAAGATTATGCACAGAAAAATTGATTAAAAATAAATTTTATTTAGTGTTATAATATACTTTAATTTAGTTATTATTTTTATAGTATATTTTTTAAATTTTGAAAAATTGATTAAAAATAAATTTTATTTAGTGTTATAATATACTTTAATTTAGTTATTATTTTTATAGTATATTTTTTAAATTTTGAAAAATTGATTAAAAATAAATCTAAATATATTTTTAATTCCTTTAACATAAGTGAGTTTATAATTTTTTTAAAAGGTATTTATTTCTTAATTACTAAAATTAAAAATAAAAAATTTAACTTTTTAATAATTTTATTATTTTTGTTTAAATTTTATGATGTATATAATTCGATCAATAGAATTCAAACAAAAAAACCAGATCAATGAATAAGAAATGTGTCTGTGTGGAAAGAATAAAAAAACCAAAAATCAAAAGGATGTAGTGGAAACACAAAAAGCGAAAAGGAACATCCTTGGGGATGTATCCAAAGGGATGTATCCAAAAATGAGTGAAGGTGATCCAGGGGAATTAAAGTTCATGACGCAGATCTCGGCGTAGACATTGCCCAAGACGCGGAGGTCCACACAGTTGTTGAGGGAGGCATCGTGAATCAAGTCAGCGACGTCGGCCTGGGGGAGATTGAAGCGATCGATGGCGATGATCTGGTGGTGACTGTGGGGTTGTTGGAAGAAGCTGGGAACGATGGCTTCGCCGAGGGGGATCCCACGGTACATGACGGTAAAGCTGGACTAACCGTATCGGATGCCAACCTTGTTGTGGTTGGTGGCAGCGAAGAGGAGGCAAATGGAAAGGGAGAGAGAGGTCGAGAAAGGGGGAGTGGATGTGATGCCTTGCACCCCGACCTAGTAGAGATTCAAACTGTGGCTTTATTGTCAGGAGAAAGTACTGACAAAAACCCTGCAGTACAAAAAAGTTGCATAGAAAAGTAAAAGAGAGAAAAAGATTTAATGTCGTTTGTACGGAAAGAACTATTTTGATTCAAAAATTTAAAAATAAAGACCTATTTCAAACATTTTTCTAAAGAGGAACTAAATTGAGATTTGTCAAGTAAACTATGGACGAAGTTGGATTTTAAACCTTTTTGTTATAAATATAATAATTTTTTATATCAGATTTAATAATAATTAATATATAAAGTGAATGTGGTGATATTTTTATAATAAATTTTTTTATACACGTTTTAATTATAATTGGTATAAAAGGTGATATTTTTGTAACAAATAAGATAACTTTACACATTGATTTTTATAATAAATTATATAATGATATTTTTGTAATATTTACAAATAGAGGTTACCAAATCCTTAACTCTCGTTCTCTTATTTTTCCTTTCTGATTCTCCCTTCTTCTTCTACTATTATTCTTGTCATCGTTTCTTGTCACCTATTCTTAAGTGATGTTGTATAGTGACTTTATATTATTCATGACTTGGATTTAATTCATAGTAGTGGGTTCTATCCTCTATTGTGCTATTAGTAAATTATCCTTTAATATATGGCCTCGTACTTAATATGTATGGTTTGATATGAGATGGTATGTTAGAAATCCTAAATTGTTATAAGATTAATTTACATTTTATAAACATATGTAAACTTTACCTAATAACAACTTGGTACTTTAGAATGTAATTAAGTTTAAAGTCCTGACATTCTCTTTCTTGAATATCCCATCTAATACATACATATGACTATGTAGATTTTGTTTTCCTTTTTCAAAATTTGTAGTTTCTCTCTCAATCTCCATCATCAGAACAAAGAGACATCAATTATTTTTGTTTACAACTTCATATCAACTTTTCTTCAAATTTATTATAACTCACAACTACTCATATTTAATTCATTACATGAAATATATTATTAAGGTCAATAAAAAATATATTTTAAATACTGCATGAGGTATGGGGGATAGAACAAAATAGATAAACTAGAGTTTATGAAAACCAAGTCTAACTTTTGATATGATATTTTATTAATAAAGAAATATATAAGATGTAATGTTTTATATTAATTACTTATAAATGTATTTTATAATAATGTCTCTAATTAGAATATATCAACAGATTTAATTGGACCAGTTTGGGCCCCGTTATCTTTGGGCTAGGCTAATTTTGTTATGGATTGATAATCACTTTTTCTTCCTATATCCTATTATTATTAATCCAACTCCTATATTGTTGTCTCTGCACCGGCTGAAGCATTTCACAAGTATGGGCTCATAAACAAGAAAAATATGGGCTTCATTCTTATTCTACCGGCCCAAAACGCACAAAGCCTATTTTTTAAAATTACACAATTTAAAATATGTTTATTGGAGAAATAGTGATATAAGTAAGTATAGCAGCAAGTAATGAACAATGAAATATAGAATTTAGCTTAACAATGACAGTTTATTAGATATTAATCTTCCATATGTGGAAACCAACGTCATGAAAGAGACAGTCCTGTTCTTGTAATAATTGCTTATTGCTTTTAGAAGAGAATAATATAATTAAGATGATGTTAGCTAAAATCTATCAAATATGCATGTGCTTCTGTTTCCAACTTTTTCATTACAAAATTAAATTGAGTTATAAGTTTAAAAAGAATAATATATAATCATCTTTAGGTCAATTAGAAATCCCAAAATTAGTCATAATTGTGACAGGTGTTAGTTACTTAAAGACATTATACCTACCAGAAGGTGCAGCCTAAGCAAAAATGTTCGAGTTAGTTTAGTAAGACAATTTATTTAAATTCCCTATGCAAGAACCGGTAAAAAATCTTAATATTATTATCATAAAATAATATAGTCATAAATACAATTAACAAATCAGTCCTACAATATTATTTAGAAGGACCAAACTAACCATATCATAAAAATATATTAAGATTGATAATATTTTCAAAGACCATAATTTTAAATTCGACCTAATTTTATGCCAAATGAACAAATCATTTTGATTTAAAGAAACATAATTATTATTTTAAAAAACATATCCGTCCATAGATCTATGAGCCAACTTTCTAAAGCCATATAAATCATGGACTAAAGAGACCAACAAGAATGATTATGTTGAGTTTATATGATGACTTTTTATGATCTAACCAGATTAATTTTTACAAACATTTTAAATCAATCTATAGTGTCCAATGAAATCTATTCTACAAGTTAAAACACATGATAGAAACTCACATTTGTTTGGTTGAAGAAATTTGAAATTAGAAAATTGAAGAACAGTGAAGATTTCATATCAAGATGTTGGAAAGAAAATGTTACTAACTTTGATCTACGTTATTTCTAATAATCAATTCAGATACATTTTAACATTTTGTTCTATGAGTATTAGAGATTGTTGGCAATATGAAATAATTTAAATATTCATTAATTATTAATCTATGTTAGATACAAAATCTAACGAAGGTTTTACAATGAAGTCTTTATAATTTGTTAGCATAATTTTCTTTGTAATCATCCCATGCATTAATATTATACATTTAACTTTGACTAAATTGGAGTTATGGGAGGAATTCATGATTGACATGCATTAATCCTTTTGTTTAGTGGGTTTATTTGTTTGTAATCTTGATTAAGAAATTAAATATAAGAAAATCATAACGTAATTAAGAAGAGTTAAGTTGGTAGATGTTCTGTCCCCAAACTTCATCTTCCAAGAATTGTCTGTTTTCTTTGTATATATTGTGACATCCCAATTATATTAAAGCATAATATAATATATAAGTCCACAATTTTAATATAGGAAAACAATTGGAAAGAGAATGACAGTTAAATATAACATTATAGTCATCCAAATATAACTCAAGAGTTTGAACTTCAAGTAAAAGAGGTCTAAACCTAAAACTTAGACATAAAGAATATTCCAAGATACATAGGTTCAACAAAGAAAGGAATTCCTATGAAGACTAAGCTACAACATCATCTCCATCTTCCAGCACTTGCTCCAAGGAAACCTCCTCAACCACCTCTACTCCCATCCAAATGGATGATCATTGCAAGAGAAAACATACCCAAGCAACATACAACACAAAAGTAAGGGTGAGCTAGGTAGATGAACAACATTCATATAGTACAATCAATCAATGTCATCATGTTTAATGACATATAAAAAGGACAAGCAAGACATATCATTCAAAACACGCATCAAATACTCAACGCGACTCATCCAAATTTTGTATAACTGGCCCATCCCCAACACTATGCAAGGTAAATCCCCCAATCTGTTTATGTCTAAACTCCAAGACTATAGACGAGGACCTCCCTCTACTCTCACCACTTACACTGTTCTTCTCTATTTGAGTAGGAACAATGCTTTGAGTGTAGGGATAGACATACCATTTCAAAGCTCCCAACATTATACAGACAACGACACCATCTCTACAATCATTCCCAATCATCTATCCCTGAGATGTTCAGTTCATACTCAATTTTATCGTTTCAATTTACAGTCATATCATTTTAAGTCACACAATTTAAATATATATAAACATTTCTAATACTCTCTCAATCAAACAATCTAATAAAACACCTTTCCAATTAATAACGCAAGAACACACCTTCAATTAACACCTTTAATCCTGCACATGCCAACATTTTAATTTAATCTTCTTAAATCCAAAAATCCTACCTTGCACCTAATAAAACAACCTTCTAAGAGTTTAAATCACTTTATATTGCACGTGGGACCCAACCCAAATTAAATAATCCTTTTTCCTAATACTTTTCTCAATAAAGAATTATAAAATTCTATAATAAACCTACGTGCTCCTTCTCCTTCCCTATTTCTTTCGTTCTTAAATTTCTTTATTTTATTTTTTTTCACTTTGACCAATCATGTGGACCCCACATGTGTCCATTAAATAATTCACCACCACTATATTCCATCCAATACATTTCTTACGTAAAACTTCTCTTTTATTTAT
This sequence comes from Vigna radiata var. radiata, assembly GCF_000741045.1. Taxonomy (NCBI): domain Eukaryota; kingdom Viridiplantae; phylum Streptophyta; class Magnoliopsida; order Fabales; family Fabaceae; genus Vigna; species Vigna radiata. The sequence continues at coordinate 31,176,637 of NC_028358.1, forward strand.
ACACTTTCACTTCTCTATTTTTTTTATTTCCTTTCTCTTTTTTTGTTGTGGGTCCCACTCAAAATAATAAAAATACCAACCTCATTTCATGCCACTTACTTTGTCATAGGAAAATGTTACTTTAACACCCAATCTTGACACTCTTTTGACACTGGCCAGGTGTCGTTGTCTGATTGGGTGGTTTTTTATTTTTGAAAAATTACATTATTTAAACTGCTGAGGGGCAAAGATGGAATAAATGAGGGGCAAAGATGGAATGTTGGGTGTGGAGTTTTAGTTTTGGCGCTCTCTTTCATTTTTCATTTTCATGCTCTCTGAAGGTTCTCTCATCTCCGTTCCTCTCTTCGCCGGCCTCCTTCTCCATGCTTTCTCAAGCGTTGTCATTGTGAAAGGTTATTCTCGTTGTTGGACCGTCGTTGTCGTTGTGGGTGTGTGGCGAAACCTCTTTCGTGTCGTTATCGTCATCGGAGCATTGTCGTTCTCAGACCATCACTTTAGTGGTTTGGGTTTTTCTCAGGGCTCGTCATTGTGAAAGGTTGTTCTCGTTCTCGGACCATCATTGTCGTTGTGGGTGCGTGGCGAAACCTCTTTCGTGTCGTTATCGTCGTTGGAGCATTGTCGTTCTCGGACCATCACTTTAGTGGTTTGGGTGGTGATTTGCTTTTCGTCGGAGCATTGTCGTCCATGACATTGCTGTATAAGTGCACATTAATGGATGTATCTGTAATGTTAACACCCATATATCGCTTCGAAGTAGACTACAGAACTTGTATTTCTGTTCAACTTATGTTATATTTTTATTACAATAAAACATTGTTTATGGTTACATTGAATTAATGAAATACAATTAAGTATTCCCTATTATATCTTATGTACATGATGTCGTCAAACTATATTATTACCCTACTAAAAATTACATGAACTCAACGAACTTAGTAAGAAATTTTTAACATGGTCCCCTGCGACCAAAAAAATGGAGCCCTACGTTGAGGTTTTTGTCCAAAACAACAATTCAGTTCTGTGTAATCGTTTACAGCTGCATTGTAA
>NC_028358.1:31178738-31295215 GCF_000741045.1 Vigna radiata var. radiata
TTTTTATGATGGTCCCCTACGACCAAAATAATGGCTCCCTACGTTGAGGTTTTTGTCCAAAACAACAATTCAGTTCTGTGTAATCGTTTACAGCTACATTGTAATCGATTACAGCAGCTGTTTCTGCAGAATCAGTTTCCTTTGGGACTCCACTACATTCTTGTGCTCAAAATCCACAATTCAGTGATATTTAACAAAGCATTGCTTCATTCATCATTGAAATCCAGTAATGCTACATTTCATTACAATATTCATTCATCAATAATTCAAACAGAACCACAAATCCCATTTAAAATACAAATATCTTAATAAAGGAAACTTCCATGTTTACAACATTGAAGAAAAGACAATCCAGATTACAAAATAATTGTTCATGCTACACAATCTGCATATTACAATATCTTCAAAAATATTTACAAATCTCACTCTAACTTTTTCCTAAGCAATCCTACATAAGGAGTCCTAAGCGCTTTACTCTTGTAACGCCTTCGTGACCCCATCCTCACAAATGTCTTCATTGCAGGACGACCACTGGACATGCCTTGTTGGGATTGGCCTCCCAACGGGATTCCGCCCGGACTGATGCCTCCCAGGGACATGCCTCTAGGGGATATGAACGGTTCGTCATGTGGCACATTGTCTCCACCATCCTGTGCTCTTCTTCGTCTACGTTTCTCGAATGCGACCTCTTCCTCCAACACAAGAACCCTCCTTTTAAGTTCTGCAACAAGACTTTGTTGCTCGTGTAAACTTTCCATAAACCGCTCTCTGCGATATTTCTTAAGTTCCTTCTTTCTTGATGCCTTTTCATCTTTATTTTTTCCTCTTGCTTGATCCTTGAAGTCTTTCTCATCCTTCCTTGTACCAACATCAGCATCAACATGAACATCAACATCAACATTAACCTGAAATTGAACAATTAAAACCATACTAAGAAGACATTTATTAATGATAACAATGAACACTCAAACAACTTACCACACTAGTTTCCAAAGCTCTTGTTACTAGGTTCTCTCCCAATTTCAAATTCATCCAATGCAATATTCTTGGATTTTTTTTCTATAGCACCTTTGGGAGGAATCAATTTCTCAAAAAACCAAACCTACACAAAAATATATAATGTTAACTATTACTGAAAAACTTAATGGAAGCAACAACACCAAATTGAATTTCCACTCCGTCAATGAATAAACATAACTTACTTGCAACATGTAAATGCAACCATCGACATAAACGTTCGTTGTGGCTTTTCCTTTCTTCAATGCATCTGAAGTTTTGTTCAAACCACGTACCAAACATCTATACACTAAACTAGCCCAGCAATATTTTCCCAAATCATTTAAATTATCAACAATTTCAAATAGTATGGGAAACACTTTTCCATTATGCTGTGGAATTAATATCTCACAAATACCAACCAATATGTACAAGCTACAAAAAGGAGCACAAGGAATGCTTTTTCCTTTCTTCATCAAACATTTGTATAGCAAAGTCAAATTTCTTGTTTTATTGCCAATGTATTTCACACATCTACTACATCCCATTTCTAGCTTTAAATCTATCTCTTTCCCATCTAAACTCAAACTCAAACCTAAAGAAAAATCTTTCTCATTCATAGGCACAACTTTGTCTGCAATTAAGAAACCACTGCTTGAATCCACCCATTTAAACACTAACTCACTCAACATTTTCCTACCAACTTTAACATTACCAGTCAAATCTAAAAACCACCCAAACGGAGGCCCGACAATCAATGAACGCTGCTCCTTACTCAAACGTTTGTTCAAACTAGAGATGAACTTTGTCGAAACTGAGTGACGAACCGTCAACTGCACACACATTGCAAAAAACCCTAAATCATAAAACACATACAAAACCCCAAATCCATACACCCCACCATAAACAACGACTTTTTAAACAATGCCCTTACCCTCGTCGAAGAAGTCGTCATTTCGCAAGCCCAACACACCAACAATGACGACAGCCAATGAACGCCACACCCACACCGGTAACGAAGGCCTCCACTGCAACTCCAACGACCAACGACACTCAAATGGCGGAAAAACAACCCCAAAACGATTTCCCACCGTTACCCAAGAGAAATAACGTGAATTGGTGGTTTCTGATGAAGCAGCGAAGAAATATGGTCAAGGGCAAAGATGAAAATAAATTATTCAAATCTGATCCAACTGCATGACATCAAAATGTTGGTTTTTTTTTTTTAAAAATTCGCCCAATAGGAAGCTGACACGTGGCGTTGTTAAAGTTGTGTCAAAATGAAAGTGTCAAAATCTCGGCTTCCTATAAAAAAAGCAATCCAATAACATATACTAATTTATGAACCAAAAATAGATATCAGACCCCAACGAAATTCACGTTCACGGTTGGTTTGCATCACCACTAAATGTTGCACAGCAGAACAATGTAAATGAACCTTTCTTCATCATATAACGACACCGATATTCATAGTATTTCCATGGTAGCCATTATAATACACATTCAACTCGTAAAACATGAAAATAAAAACCAACCTCAACATATACTACAAAAATATTATGTTCTCCCAATTAAAAAACTCAAACATCAATTATCAGTTCCATAATTTAAATATTCAGGAAACACATAATTTATCATGCAAAATACTAAAATTAACTCAACCAATGTCACAGTACCACAACACATACACAATATTTTGTTCTACAAATTTCAATTTAAAAAGAAGAAAGACCTAGCTCCCCTTACTTGGAAAACTTCACAGTTTACTTGACAGGGACCTTCTATAAACAGTGCTCCTCACAGCAAATTTTAAAGACACCTGATAGAAAGAAGAAATTGTTTGGTCTGTTACAGAGCTCTCGACGCGGTGAACGTTTGAACACCACCTATTTAAAGATTGGACGATTAAATTTGCTGCGAATTTAGAGAGAAAGCAGAGAAAATGTTTTAGGGCAAAAAAAAGGGTTTTCTGTTTTCTAGAGAGAGAAGGGGAAAATTGACAGAATGGAAAGCTGACTTTTGGAGAAAGACCCCTACAAAAGTCATGTGTCCTTAGTCTGATAGGTCTGACTGCCCCCAACTAGGATCCAATAACCCTTTTTACCTTAATTAAATTTTTATCCCCATTTTCTTTTAATGTAAAATATAACTATTTTATTTGGGCCCTTACATATATCATAAATGTTTTGACTTTAAACCTGTTCGGTGTTATGTTACCACAGTGCTCTTTGATTTTTATTTTTTTTGAATTATCATTTACATATTTGATTCTTGGTATTATATTTATATATTAATGGTAAATAAATAAAAACATATACGATGAAATAGGATGTATTATAGTTAAATTATCATTTTTATTCTTTGAATATCTCACAATGGAATAAAATAAAAACTGTATTCCAATTTTAAAACCGAAATGAAAAAATGAATTATAACTTTATCTTATTATTGTAGCACTCTTATTCTAAACAAATTTTAAACACCTTAGGCAGATCGATATTAGTTTATATGTTTATTAGAAGATGATTGGATGATTAGAGATCGAGAAAAACATTAATAAATATTTTAAAGTTTATAATTAATTTTTGAATAGAATCTACCTTAACAATGATTTATTGATTTAAAAAGTCAATATATCTATACAACTATAAATGTTTGTAAAAATATAAAAGATAAAACATGTGTAAAAATAGAGTAGACTATAAAAGTATAAAGGATATACACAAATATATAGAGTTGACTCGCTAAAAATATAAATTAGTGTATGAAAAAATTGAAATAATATGAATTGTTAAATTCGTCTAATTAATACATTGACAAACTCATTCAATATATATTATTAAACTCGTCTAATCAGTATATGAAAAAAATAATCATCTAACGTATATGATTAAACTCGTCTAATTAATATATGAAAACAATCATCTAACGTGTATTATTATACTTATGATATGTTTGGAAGTAGTAACTAGTGCAATTTGTACAGTAACATGAAATAGATAAGTGTTAGAAGTGCTTAAAGTGAAGAAAAAAGTTATGAAATAATGAGATGTTTGTTGTGGGATTAGAATTAAGAAAAGATGGTTTTATGGAGAATACAGAAGCATCTCAAATTTTTCAAGGACATATCAATTATGTCTCCTCTCTTCTTCAAAACTCCATTATCACTTTCATTTCACAAATTTCCCATCAACATCACAGTTAGATCATTCGTGCTTTTGCTTTACTCGGATGCCATCGTTTACATTTCTTCAAATCATCTAAATTCTTCTTATCACATTAATTAATATTTCTCTCTTTATAAGATTGGTTTCCAACTATTAATTTATGCTTCAAGTTTCACCAATTCCAGTCAATAAAGAATAACAAGACTCTCAGACATTGTTAATTACCCTCGTCTCCTAATCATCTCATTGTAGCAAAACATTATATATTTTAGTAATGTGGCTGTTAATTAATTAGTTACCACTGTGGCATTTTGGTGAGTGCCTTCAGCTTTACATTCCAATATAACAATGAACTATGCATTCTCGGTACTTTTTTTTTGCTATGTTTCAAACAGTATAATTCGGGAAAAATATTTGGATTAAAGTTAGTTTTTTTAATATTTTGTTTAAATAAAATAATTCAAATTTATTTTTATTTTTATTTTCTTTTTATGTTGAGTATTTCATTTACTATAACTATAAAAATACCAAACAAAAGTAGTATTTTCATTTTACAAACATTTAAAAAATAATAACAAATACATATTTCAATAGAAAAATTACGATTGACATATGCTAAAAAAATAATTACTTGAAAAATTAATAGGAAAGAAAATATATTTTTATTCAATTAATTCATTTGTAACCGGACATCAATATCTATATATAGAAGTTTAACCTAAAGTAATAATTACAAATATATTTATAGAATTTTTTAACAAACCTATGTTAACTTCTAGTAGTACATTTAATATTTTAAAAATATTCTAGTTACATCATTCTTCCTTTTCCTTTTATGTTGTTGAATGGATATATCTATTATTTCAAACTTGCATGTGAGATCATGAAATCACTTAATAGTTAAATAACTTTGTTAACTAAAATCTATATGAGAAATAATGATAAGATTATTACTCAACTTTTCTTTAATAAAGTGTCAACTACATCAGAAAGAAAGAGGAGAAAGAATTGATAGATTGTATTGATTTCATTTCATCTCATTTATCAAATTGGAGATCCTATATCCTGGCTTGATCTACCCAGTCCCCTTAGAATGAGTAGGAATGACAAAAAGGAATGAGTTAGACATGCCAATCTAGCAGTTCGACCAAAAAGGCAAGTCAAGACGATCTCTTTAATTTAATGGTTGAACACAACTTGTCTCGCTTAACTTGACAAATCAGTCTAAGTAGCCCGACATCATTAAAAGAAAACATAATTATTGATGAACATTGAACGAAGAAATGATGATGAAACTTATTGTTAATTTTTAAATTTTTTAGTATTATAGTGATCAAATGATTATGTGAAAAAAAATTATTTAATGTAACATATTTTGATATATTATAGAAAATTCAAATGTAGATAAGGATATTATATTTAAATAAGTGTTAAATTATTCAAAATAACCTAACTGTCTGACATCAACCCGATAACCCACCTGACAACCTACCTAACAACCTAACAGTCTAGAATGAACTCGTTTCGGTCTAATCGTTCAGGTTGTAAAGGTCAAGTGACGGGCCAACCCAACTTAATATGTTTGTAGTGACTAAAGTCAGACCAGACTTATAGATCAAATTATCCCATTTAGCCATTCCTAAGAATGAGATGAAGATGAAAATAGAAACAAAAGCAAAGAACCCAACTAGAAAGTCTTTGGTGCTTGATCTTGTCACTTCTTTTTTATTTCCTTAATTCAAATTAGTCAAATTAATCAAATTCTAAAAATGAAAAAAATTGTCAAATTCGATCAAAACTCTCTTATAATTAAGATTTTTATTAACACCTAAATTTGTCAGTATTTTTATTTATAGTTATATGGATTTTAAAAGAAAAAAAGAAGAAGAGTATAATATATAATCAAATAAATTCTATCATTTTTAAACTTAGATTTTATGATTCTAACTTACCTAAAAAGTGACAAGTTTTTGTGAGCGAAATAAACTTAAGAAACACTAGAAAATATTAAGAAAAAAATTCCAAATATTTGGCCTTGGAATCGACCATATGTGAAAGCAAAGGACTTGCCATTCTATTTCAGCATTAGTAATTGTAGTACGAGAGTGACTCATCAGTGTAGTAAAAGACTAATACTGACTAATACATGATCGATCGGTCGAAAGCCGGGAGGTGAAAGCGTAACGGGTGAAAGCATAACGGGTGAAAGCGTAACTGAAATAGATAATAGAGGGACATTGAAAGCAGAAATTAATGATTTTAATAGTCGAATATTACACAAAAGGAAAGAAAAGATATGGAAGTTAGGAGCAGTTAATGCTAGGTATGGGATCTAATACCTATAAATACAAACTTGGCAGCCAGATATTTCACTTTTGATCTAATTATACACTTTAATCCTTCTTTGACCTAGTTGACTTGAACGTCAGAATGTTTTCTTGCAGGTCACCACTGTTCGGTCCGACAGCAAGAATCACACTAGACAATCGGGAGATTGAAGAAAGAACTTGAAACGTCCTGTGTCTCAGATCCCTCAACCGAAACAGTAATCAATGATTTTTTGCACAAATATGAAGCAAAGAACAAAAGCGTTTAATAAATAAAAGGGGACTTTAACCCTTCTTTAATCTTCATATATGTAGCTCTATTATGCATATTGGACCTAAACAAAAAGCTTCATTTGATGTATGGCCTACCAAGATTAGTATCACATATTGGCATTCACAATAATGCCACTTATTTATTTTCCTTTAATGCAGAAAAATTGAGGGTCCATACACTAAAATCTGCAGATTCAAATTTGCCGAAAGGAATCCCAGCTCAGCAACTTGTGAGACAAATACACAGCAAATTGTACAAGCTACATTGGATTGAATTTGTCTCAACCATTGTCGGTCTCTGATAATCGCATTTTTATTCAAGAAAAAAACTTGTGATACATGTTGCCTCTTACCTTTTCTGACTAAGCTTCCTCTTTTTGAAAATTTTATGCGAAACATCAGATACCGTGAATGTATGTTTCTTATTCTAACAACAATTAAATTGCCATTTTAATATACTGCCATTTATCATGAATGTATGTTTCTGACTTACTCAAAGGCTGTTTTCTTTCAAGAGTCAGTCACTGCATTATGATCTTAATTAAAGGGGTGGATATTTTATCATGATACCTTCAATTATGACATTGTGTTTGGAAAGAATATTTCTATAAGAAAGCGGGTTCAATCTGGTTGTTGTTTAAATATTGATGTTTTTGTGTTCTAATGATTGACAGTCAGAAATTGATTCCCATAAAACATATTTGATTGCAAGAAAGCAAAGAATACATTAATATTCATTTTGGTCATTAATCAAATAAGCTGATTAATTAATTTGTAGGAAGTGTACAAAGTACAACTAAGGCCACACATACTAATGAAAAATATTATACACATTTTAGAAATATTCGGAGTTTGACTTAGCTGAACAGCTCATATGGAAATATAAGATAAGACTATGAAAGTTTTATGATTTAATTTATAATTGAAATATGGAATTAGGACATGGCTAAGGCCATGGAAGCTTCACAATGTCAGAGCCAAAAGACAAGGTATCAGAGAAGGATATCAATATTAATATTATTCTATTTTGTTTCATTATTGAGAACGTGTTCTTGAAAAATAAGTGCTTCAAGACAACTGACTCATTTGGATGTTTGTGTGCCAGAGAATATTGTGCAATTGGCGACATCTAAGAAAGACAATTCAAACGTTGAATTTCCACTACGCTCAGATGTTGTTTAATTTTTTTTCACTTCCAATGATTTTATTTATTTTTCCTATCTAAAGACAAAACCACTATTTATATAAATTTATTTATTAATCTTTATTATTATACAGAAAATATTTTTGTTTATCCTCCTTGAGATTAAAGTGAGAAAGAGTGTCTGGAATGACACATGCTTTTATGATATGTCCGAAGAAAGGTAACGAAAACCGTTCAACCTTTTACTTTGTCTTTAAACTTTTTATTAGATTCTTGGTCTGCCATTCTTTCGTGCTTACCATCATCTTTCTCTCTAACATTCTGCATCCTACTATTCAAATCACTACGTCATATGACTTCATATGTTTCGCAAGCTCACAAAATTTAATAAAGAGATTATAACTGAAAGTAAAAATATCAAATATAGTTTAGTTTAAGAAACTGATGCAAATAGGTTAAATCTCTCTAAAAAAAATTGGTCCAATATTGATATATATTATTTTTCTTTTTGAAAAAATTGATGTCATACCAAAGTACTAGAATATATATTATTCAGCTTGTACAAGATTTTGGTAGGGTTCAACTAGAAAACTTTTTTTTTATCACGTTTGATAGTTTCGACTTATTAAACTGTAATTTTTAGTTATCTTTTTAAATTAAGTAATAAATATAAAATAACAAATAAAAATGTTTATATAAAAAATTTTATATATAATTTTATGATAAAAATATAATTTAAGAGTATTTTTTTTTAACTTTACTTTTTAATTACTTTTAAATTATTGTAATATTTTATCCATAGTGAATTTTTTCTTTTACTTTCAATGATTATATTTATAATATCATAATTTAGTGTTAATCTCTTATTATATCTTAACAATTTATATAATTAGATTTTAATAAAGTAAAATAACATATGTACTTCTCCCTTTCGGTATCCATATTTTTTTTCTATTTTACCCTTTAAGTAACATTTATTTGAAATCGAGTTTACAAATTTTATCTTTTTAAGTGACTTTTTTTTATTTTACCATTTTTTAAAAGTTTAACCATTTTTTAAAATTATAATAACTATCTATAATAAAAAAATTTAAAAAAAACTATTTTTTATTCTTTTATAAATGATTTTCTTTTAATTTAACCATTGTTTTTAATTTTAACTATTTTTATAAAATTAGTATAATTATCTAAAATAAAAAAATATCTACAAAATAAAATAAAAAATACTCTATAAAAAAATTGTTCCTTTATAATATTACAAGATTATAAAAAAAATTACGAGAGTCTAAGACCATAAAATCAACAAATTTTAAATTATAAAACAATAAAATAACTTGTGACACAATTTAAAAAGTAACCCAAATATCACTTAACAGTCACGTCATTATCTTAAAAAAAAATCAAAACTTAATTAAAAAATATAAATTTAGATCACAAAAATTTATTAAAAACTCAATTAAAATTTTTCAAATTTATCATAACTTAAATATAATTCAATCTATATTTATTATAAAAAAATAACACACATGCGTTTTTACTAGTACTCTTAAAGCATATATCACATATTAAGTTTTAGCAACTTTTAATTTCATCACGGTCACGTTATCATAATCTTCATTTCATTAAACAATAAAAAAGTTTCCTAATCAATGACAAAAAATTATTAACAAATGAAAATTTGTTAATAAAGCATATTGATGAATTTTAAAAATTTATTATTTTTTTATGGTAATAAATTTGACTATTAAATTTACTGATAATTTATAATTTTTATTATTAATGAATATTTTCATAAATAATAGATTTATTGATAATTTATAACTTTTATTATTGATGAATATAGTGAAAATTATATGTGACATTAATCTTCTTTGGGTTGAATATACACATAGGGTCTTTTATTTATAATAAAAGAAATATGGGCTAAACCCAAAATACAAATAAGAAATAATAACAAACTAACTAAAGATAAAAGATAAAAATAAAATAAAGATAATATATCTAACACTCTCCTTCAAGCTAGTGCATACAAATATAATCCATAAAGACTTAATGAAAATATATGCTTCCACACTCGAGAGATACCAAATTGCTAATGATTTGCAAGACGACATAAAAGACAAAATACCAACCCAAAAGACTCCCCTAAGCAACAAATCTGGGAGGTTGCTCCATGTAAATCTTTTCTTGCAAATCGCCTTTGAGGAATTGTGGATAAACAGGTAATTGTTGCAAAGCCACCACGGCTATAAATAAACTAACAAAACCATCTTTTCCATGAGAAAAAAAGTATATATAGACGGGTCAAACGCAATGGTAACCTCAGGAGAGAGAAACTATAAAAATAAAATATTCTCCAATCAAGGCACCTGAAAAAGGAAAAAAAGCAACCTCAATGCTCTGAATAGTTTGGAGGAGATGAGACTTGTGACAACGCACGATGAACCTGAAAGAGGAAAACAAACGACCTCAACACTCTAAAAAGGAGCAAATCCATAACTTTAAAAGGTGTTGAGAGCATGTAGGAGCTCCAATGAAGGCTTCTTTGATGACATGGTGATCGCAAGACCGAGACGGTCAAAATTGTCGGTTGAAACTGAAATTCTGGTAATGACAGCGGTATACAACAGCGGTAGACGACAACGACGATGGTAGACGATGGTAGATGGTGCCACCGGCGGCAGCGATGGATGTAGTGGCAGAGACACCAGGAAATTTTTCTTCAAAAGAACCTGACTCTGATACCATGCTGAATATAATGAAAATTATATATGGGACTAATCTCCCTTGTGTTGAATATACACATATGGCCCTCTATTTATAATAAAAGAAATATGGGCTAAGCCCAAAATACAAATAAAAAATAATAACAAACTAACTAAAGATACAAGATAAATATAAAATAAAGATAATATATCTAACAATTATCGACCAAAAGTTTTTGTCAGGGATTTGGCAACAATTAGATGTTTCACTAATTTGTCGTCAAAATGTATTTCAAATTTTTTATTATTTGTGTAACATTTCAATTTTATGAGATTACAACTGATAAAATAAGACGTTATAAAATTGATCAAAAAAATAAATTGTCTTATCAGTTAGATATATAATTATCAAAACTAAATAATTGTAATAATAAAATATATTGAAAACTACTAGTCAACCACAAAGAAGACTCTCTTGCATTGTTGCCTTCCACTAGAGATACTTTAGCACTTATCCTCTCTTTTCTGCTCACACCAATAAGGTGATCATTACAAAAGCTACAACATAAACACAAGAAAACAACATGGTAAGTTAATGTGTAAAAGAGTTTTCATGAAACAAACACATATATATTATCATTGTTGGAAGACCCACATCGACTAGAGATAAGGCCAATTTATAATATATAAGTGGGGTGCAAACCTCACCTTACAAGCCGGTTTTGTGGGGTTGAGTCAGGCTTAAACTCCACTTCTAATATGGTATCAAAGCTATGGTTAGAGCCTATAATAGAGATATTTGTTGGGCATATTGTTCCACCCGCTATTGGGCCGTTATCGGACCACCCATTAATATCTAGTCTCACGTTCGAGATGTATATACCTCAGCATGAGGGGGGGGTGTTGGAAGTCCCACATCGACTAGAGATAAGGCCAATTTATAATATATAAGTGGGGTGCAAACCTCACCTTACAAGCCGGTTTTGTGAGGTTGGGTTAGGCTTCAAGTCCACTTCTAACATCACTCATTCATAAAAGCAACCATATTACGTTTAAAGACTTATATTAGACTTAATTATTCGAACATTCCCTTGCTATTGGAGCCATGCACTTGTGGTGATAAAAATACCGTTCTACCGAGTTGACACTACAAGGTTAGTTTCTATCACAGTCATAATTAAGAATCTTGTGGACGTCTTTCTTACAAGACATCCTACCACTCTCACTACCTAATCATCCTCCTTTACACTAAATGGAACAATCTTACCTTAAGACAAATAAAAATCAAACATATATATTAACACTCAAAAGTGGCATCCAACGCTAGGCTTCTTATAGAAGGTGACGCTCATAAGAAGTTCTAGCGATCGACACCAAACCTTTTGCAAAAGGTGGCACTCAACCACACCCTTTTTGTCGCTTAGCACCCTGGAACAAAATTGTTCCAAACTTGCAATGAAATATGATGCTCAGTGATGCCCTACTACCGCTCAATGTCAAAGCCTTCACATTTATGCAAGCTCAAAGGTACAAGACTAACACTAAGCTCCTCAATTCCACACTAATTCAATCAATGCAAACGACATACAAACATCCAATATAAAACAAATTTCAGCAAATCAAACCTCATAATATCACCCAATCATACAAAACATACATTTTACATCTATAACTTAAAAGCAAAGCAACTAGCTTCCCCTACCTAAGAGATAGATGAACTTACTCTAAGGAATTCCAAATTCCTTCAAGCTCCCAAGATGCCTTAGCTATACCTAGGAACAACACAAAAATTATCAGGACATACCGCTATGATCATTAATCAACAAAGACTCATATAGATAACTAAAAAGACACATACAAATGAAAGAAGACTCAAATGCATCAAATAACAGAAAAAGACAAAAAAAAATATTGAAACTTGACTTATAGGAACGAAGAAAGTGATCGGTCCAAATTGAAGAGTTAGTTGCAATAATCAATCCTATGATCTCAGTTCTTCAATAAGACGAATAAAGAGAAAGAATCCATAGAAAGAAATGAGACAAATCTAGAAAAGTGATTTATAGAGAGATTGTATGTTTTAAAATAAAGAAATTCGTTCATAACAAAACTATTTATATTAAAGCCTTTTAATATTAAAATAATTGAGTCTTACTATTTTTAAATCATTATCAATTCTAAAATGTTATTTTTTAAGTCATGGACTTTAACCATTTTATGGTAAATTACGTCAAACAATTGCATTTTTTAAAAATCTATCATGAGCACCAAAAATTCACCAAATTCAAAAAAAATGTTATTATATTTATTAAAGATGGATGAAAAGAAGAAGAGGAAGAGAAGGTAAAGATGATGTTAGAAGAAAAAGAAAAAGAAAAACACAAATAACAATAACTATTAACAAATAATTTATCAACGAAACATGATCATTAATAATTATTGATAAATTTACTATTAAATACCTGATTATAAGCCATGAATTTCTCATAATCATCGAACAAATTTATCAACAAACATTATACTATCATCTTTTTTAGTCTTCTCTTTTTCATCAAAATTTCATTTTATTAGTAAAGTATTGCTATTATTGATTGATTTTATCTCTCAATTTTATTTTATTTTGGTAGCAATATATGTACAAACAAATTTTTTTATCGATCCCAGTTGAATTATATTTATACTTGTTCTACGATTATTTTTCTAAAAAACTATAATAATGTTATTAATAAAATATATATAGAAATTAAAAAAAAAAGTATTATTGTTTATCATTATTAATATTTAATGTAATAAAAGAGTTAAAATCAAACTCTGATAAAAAAAGAAGGATTAAAATAATAAAGCCATGTCTTGTAAGTGGATAATAAATCACGCCTTAGATAGGAAAGAGTAAGAAAATGACTAAACATTTTAGGGAAGAAAAGAAATATGAAATGTATAAACTAGTCTTTTAAAAAACATATTACTTAAAGAAACATTTCATAAACTCTATCAGTTACTAAACAAAGTTTATTTACCAATATTATTAATAAGATCAAATAAAAACTGCAGTAACATCTCAATTATATCCTAAAATTAAAAGAAATATTAAACATATAAAAGATCATAATCAACCATGTTAAATTATTATAGTTGGAGTGTTCAAATACATAAAACACAATCATAGAACAATGTGTTTCAACTTTATTATTTTAAATTTTTATGTGTTAGGTAGTAATAATTTGAATAAATATTTAACGTATAAGATTAGTTTATTAAAATAAGCAACTATTTATGAACCAATCTAATTTGTTAACTTGAAAAAAATCAATTGTGTCATATTTATTAATACGACTTATCAACTAAACTTTATTGTCACACAATTTAGTTAGGTTGTACTTATAATGAATTGGATTGGCATATTAAAAACTTATTTTTAACCTTTTTTGTGCTCACCAACATCAAAAAAATTTGCCTAGTACCATTATTAATTATACTACCTTCTATGATTATTGTCAATTTTGAAATTTAGTGGTTTGGTAACAATTTCTTTTAAGCAAGATATCCTAGTGATTTAATGAGCAGGATATATAGAAATTAATTTTAACCTTGACTCCATACATGCATATTCTACTCAATTTAATAATTCGTGATGACAATTAAAAATTAAAAAATTGTATCAACTTGTACTTAAAAATTGTTCTATATTATTGAAATATATTTACTTATTTAAAAGAGTATTTTTAATTATACTTGTACCGAATGAATCACACGATCATATAGTCATTCAAGGATCAATTTGGTCGGACAATCGAGGGTGAACAGTCGGTCAGAATCCGTAATCAGGTATTTCTATAAGGATTAAGGTAAGAAATGATTAGAGACATTGGGCTGGTGGGATTTGGTCGTGATTAAGATTTCACTAATCTCAAGTCTATGACAAAAACTATAAATATAAGACAAAAGTAAGACGTAAATGATTCACATTTACTGCGCATTTAAAACGGTTTCATTGAACTCCCATTCGGACAGTCAACTGACTTGACCATTGGAAAACTTTTGGTAGATACACTTCCAAACGGGAAAAATAAAGAAGGAGGCTAAAGAGTGAGACCGAACAACACTGAAGAAAGAATTGTGAAAATGTTTGGAATAACTCGACCTCGTAACTGAAACAATACTCATAATAATTCAATGTAACTAAAAATTGATTGTTAAACTCCTATAGTATTGTATATGTAAACAAAATTAGTACTTAATAAACTAAGAGACTTGAAGTACAAAATTATTATTTGAAATAAAAAGTTATATACTATAATATTCGGCTAAGTTTTACTATGTTTTATAATAGACACAATCTACATAAAGCGTGAAGTTTATGAAAATGGTTGTAAAGTTAAGTAAATTTTGATAAAGTTGTCTTCTCTTCTAATAAATCTTAACAAGCATGCAAATTTGTTTTAAATGAAGAGAATCGAAATATTTTGCAGGGATAAATGGTCCTGTCAGAGTTATTAACTTACTAAATGGACTTAATGGTACAAATTTTGACAGTACTGATATGATCTAATATAAATTTGTTTCGAAGAACTCAAAACTGAAGGTAGTAACAAAAGTTTCATTCATCCGAAGATTTGGTGCAGTTTGTGAATATTTGATCATCGAAAATTGTCTGCTTTCTCATATATATATATTTACATGAGAGGCAGAGATGCAAACTACGATCAATAGGGACAATTGCATTATTGTGATTGTCGCATTTGTATGTGTGGAAGTACAGTTGTTTATTTCTATTATTAACTTTGGTTTTAGTATCCTACCTAAAAAAACAACGGTTTTAGTATCTTACCACACAAACACAGAAGTCGTATGAAGTCAGAAAATTGACATTCAAGAAAACCACATTTAATTCACAACGTACGTAATTTTCAAATTGCAAAAAAGATGAATCATTAGGATGGTTAGTTGAAGTTCCAGCAATTTCTAAGGGAGGAAAAATTACCTTAACCAGGACAGATGTCAAAAGCAATTTTGCATTTGTTCCCAAACGATCATGGTTTTGAAAAACCATCCCAAAAAACCAAAGGAGGAAAAGAAGGTCAGTTTTTTCTGCATAGGGTACCTGGCTGGCAGAAAAAAAGTTNGTCAAGAAAAGGAAAGAGCCATAGAGTTTTCAAATTTTTTAGTGTAATTACCAAAGGGCAACAAAACAACCTAGAGAAGCTTCTGTTATGATCAATTTNNTGCAGTNTATATTGTTTGCTACTCTCAGGAATTACTTNTCTACTACAATTTTGCCCTTCTCANATCATGTGGTTAATTTATACTTTATGTTTCTATTCTTGGACTAGATTTAGCCTAGCAGACACACTCCTTCAATTTCCATACATACTTTTCATTTATTTATCACTATCTTTTCTTTATATCATGTGGGAATGGTGACGTTTCGTCACACTTGAGAAGTTTCAAACACACCAGACTATACAATTTGGAACTCCCAACTCTAAGCAGCATGGTCCATAACCACCTAGGTCGGTGAAAAGTAAGAACCCTCTTAGCTAGCTTTGTAGCATATGGCAATTACCAAAACTTGGTACATACACTCACATGAAGATCACAACTTTTTGTGTGTTAAAATTTTCAGATCTCTTGAGAAAATGCCAATCAGACATATACATACATACATAGGTAAAAACGAAACTTAGTAACAATTATGATGTGTGTTACTCTGTTGTCGCATATACATACATCAATGGATAGAAACCGTGGAAGAATGAAGACCGTCCAAACATGATGACCCAGATGGTGGGGCCAAAGATTGTCCCGTGAAGAAGATGAGGAAAGTCAGAAATGAATTAAAAGAAAAATATATATATATATATATTTTGGCAGTGTCCAATCAGCTCTTGGTACAACTTTCTCCTCTCTATTTATTTGATTCCCTGTCATGCTGCCATTTTATTTTCTCACTTTCCTTGTCTCACCATAATAATAACCCTGTTTAACTCAAACCTTCATAACTCTTCCCCTCACCCCACCAAAACACCCTTTACTTTTCTAGCCATTCATTCTTCCTCCACGTACGTTTTGACAAAAACCATTGCTGGATTCAACACTTGCTCACTCACGTACGTACACATGGGAAGACACTCTTGTTGCTACAAACAGAAGTTACGGAAAGGCCTTTGGTCTCCAGAGGAAGATGAGAAGCTTCTGGATTACATCACCAAACATGGTCATGGATGTTGGAGTTCAGTCCCCAAACTTGCTGGTATATCTATTCCTATATCTGTTGAGTTAGTCCTATATAGTCACTACACAAGACAGTCATTCTAATCTTAATTCTGCATGCCAGGTCTGCAGAGGTGTGGGAAGAGTTGTAGGTTGAGGTGGATAAATTACCTTAGGCCTGATTTGAAGAGAGGAGCATTCTCACAGGAGGAGGAGAACATGATCATTGAACTCCATGCAGTCCTTGGAAACAGGTAGTTTAGTATATACTTAAATATCTCTCATCTCTTTCTTTTTTAACGTATAGTTATTACTTTTGACTTTTGTTCTTGTATGTTTTACTGTTTCTCATGTGGTTTGCTCGGTGACTGCTTTATCAGGTGGTCTCAGATTGCAGCACAGTTACCGGGAAGAACTGACAATGAGATTAAAAACTTATGGAACTCGTGCCTGAAGAAGAAGCTGAGGCAAAGAAGCATTGACCCAAACACCCACAAACCACTCTCTGAGGTTGAGAAGGACAAGGACATGCCACCCTCAACCGACAAAACCAATCAGAAAGCCTCATTGGGATCCAATGAAGTGCCAGCAAAACCCTTGCCTTCTTCAGAGAGATACCCTCTTGAAGTTTCCACCAGTTCAACCCAGGAACTATTCCTAGATAGGTTTGGTGCTACCTGCCATGACAACACTTGCAGACCCTCTGATGTGGTAGGACCATATTTCTCCTTCAACCACTTCAACTATGGGACAACAACCATCGGCCTCTCTGCAAACCCCAACGCATCTCTTTCTTTCATTCCACCCTCCACCTCTTCAGACCTCAACAATTCCACCATAACCTCCTCTATGCTGCATTCCATTTTCCCAACACATGTCAAGCTCCAATCTAACGACAACCCTTCCATATCCTCTGATGCGGTTCAAAACTGGGAATCCAACAACACAAACAAAACCAATGCCAGTATGCAGTTTCAAAGCAGCACAAACTTCCTTGAAAACACGTGGGGGGTGGCTGATTCTGCAAAGGTTAACATTAACAAAGATTCTCAAGTGCCCCTTCAGACAGAACAAGAGGATCTAAAATGGTCTGAGTATCTTAACACCCCATTTATTCTGGGAAACACACCGGAGAATCAAATCCAAACCTCTCAATCTATCTACAGTGAGGTCAAACCAGAAACAGGATTCATAACAGACGAGTCATGTACTAGTTGGCACCACCCGCCACCAGCTTTTCAACTTTCCGATATATATAGCAAGAATCTGCAGAGATTTTCAGTGACTTTTGGACAAACCCTTTAACCTGTACGTGATATGTGGAAACTTCAACTCAACGAAAGAGACAAAGATGTTGCCGACTTAATTTCCAATGTGAACCAGGTCAGAATTTTCTCGTGAGTTCTGACCACAGGTGTGTGCTGTAAAAAAATTTGTGATTAATTCCAGCTTCTTATATATTCCCACCATTTTGTTAATCAAACGTAGAGGCACCACTGCTGAAATAAGGCTTGTTCCAATTCAATGCTTCTCTCCTATAAAATTCTTAAGCCGTTCCTTACAATGTACATGTAGCTTGTGAGTTATTTTTGTGTATACAAATTCTTATTATTTTGTACCAAGACTTGCACACTTGACATTGCATCAGTTCATGGAGGGTGCGTGTGACTCAATAGTTTCAAATCCTAATATCTTTTGAGATGTTCGGGATTTGTTCTGTCTCTTTTTACAGTCAATTTTTTTTTCTTTGATCCTTCTCTAACTGAGAATCCATTGAACTTCCTTCTTTTCTTTTTCTCTCTCACTGACCCTATTTCTTAAATGGGTGTCTGTCTCTGTCTCCTACAGATAGAGATTGTTTTCACTTTTTGAAGGACCTGAGCACACTTCCCTTCCCCTCTCAATCACTCAAGACAAGAAAGTATGCAAAACTTGTCTTCCTCTGATTTACCTCTTTCAAAAGGGTCATCGAGTTGTACACACCATACACCACACAGACACAGATAGATTTGATTACTAACTCAACAGTTGTAAGCACTATAGCCACAGTGAGGAAAAAAACCACAGCAATTTCTGCCACACACCGACTACTTCAGAAACTCTAAGGCCACAAAAAGAACATATTTAACAGCTTTCTTCGGTTAACTATTTGGTAAGGACAAGGTGAAGAATGAAAAAAAAGGGAAAGAAAATGAAATGAACTCATAATTCAGTGTTATAGAAGAGAACATTTATTTTGTTGTGGTGTATTGGGAAGTGACACGAAGTGTACCCATTAGAAACAAAAGGATTTTGTATGAATGTCCTTAGCGTGGGCCTATTCCTCTAAAAGCTTCACACCAGATAATTGGTCCCTCAGTGGGCATCTACATATACTGTTGCTGAAAGTGAAAGTAGCAAAGAAAAAAATATGGCGTGTTCTCACACAAGACATGACAGAAATGACAGAGAGAAAACAACATGAAAACGAAAAATAGAAAGCAAGCATCATTCAAGTAGAACTTGTTCTCGAGAACCATTCCCCCACCATTGAAACAAGTTTTATTTTTTCCTTTCTTTCTTTTCCAATTACTCAAACGGTTTTGACCAATGCTCCTCCAACATATCCATTCATACACCAAACCTTTTCAAGCATAAACTTTTTCACTGAATAAAACAATTAACAAAAGTTCAGGATATGAACTAGTGGGAAACCAGTAACTATATAACCAAGTACATGGGAAAAGTCATAGAAACATTGAAACAGACCTTATATTATATATGGAAAATGGTTATTTGACATCATTTTACTGACATGTTTTATACAAGTAAAATGGTCTTATTAAAAAGTTAACTTTTGTACTTCTAAACTCCAAAGAGTTAGTTTAGTGCAATGAAAGACTTACACTTACACTGGGTTCAGAATCTCACAAGACATTTAGTTAAAAGAGATAAATGTATATAGTTCTGCAAACATTTCTAGAAATTTTCTGTTGCAGAAAACAAAAAACCTAGTTTCAAAGCAGAAAGTTGTTGTCGGTTACTCTTTCTTATTATCAACAAAGAAGCTCAAGTCAAATAGTTTTGTAGCATCTATGCATGACAGTGATTTGGTTTCCCTTTCATCATATCATTTTCCCTCCAATTACCTGTCAAAGGGGCAAAATTTTACAAGTTATCTTGCCAACAGGAAGAAAAGATTCATGCATCATATTAATCAGATATGTCTCTATTATAGCGAAAATGGAATATCTTTCAGATATTAGTATTTGCTTATTCATGCTTTAGGACAATAAACACTTGCAGCCTTGAATGTCCATGTGCACACAACAAATACAATAGTCTTGTGGATCATTAAATATCTTGAAGCTTATTATTTATTTAATTTGGGGGAGTTAGTGATGGTACATTTTCAATCTCCATGCATGTGAAACAAATAATTGGGTCCCTACAATCATCAGTGCACAGGAACACAACAAAAATCCTGAGGGTGATAATGGGGTGCTGACTATGCAATCTCCAGTTAAACAAGTTTCTTCAGTTTTAAATTCTTTGCACTCATATAATTGAGTGAGGAACAAAGTATAATTATATACATCTGTATACTGTTCATAATTCATAGAAGAAGGCAAGGGCCACAAACTAATAAAAAATTTGTTGATTATGATCACAATGATTGGAGTGATAATGACGGTGTTGATGAAGCTGTGTAGTATTATATAGCCTTATCGATAGACTTCCTCTGGTGACAGGTAATTTGAGAATAGTTTTAAGATAGTGAAGGATATTGAACAATCAAATGTAATATTTTTTTCAAATACCTTACTTAATTCAAGGAAATTAGTGATGGACATTTTGTACCAATATATAAAAAAAAAATAGTAATTTATCTTTTGTTTATATTAATAAATACCAAATGAAGGAAGAAACTAAAATTTTATTTCTTAAAGCTAACTTTTGTTTCCTTTGTTTTCAAAGGGAGAAAATATCAACATATGTTACTTTTCTTGTTATCTGTTTTCACTCCTCTTATTAAGCATCTTATTAGGCTGTTTTGCTATGATATTATTTAGATTTTTTTTTTCTCCTTTTAAGAATAAAGTATACCAAACATTCTTTTATTTAAGAAACAATAAAAAGTGAGCCTAAAACAAAAGGAAAAGATTCTTCTAACAACTTTTTTTTTACAATGTATATATGCTAGTTTATGATTAATCTGTTTCAAATATTTTTGAATAATAAATTTAACAAACTAATAAAATAATGATACATGTCTTTGTCAAAAAATGGTTAAAATATCATTATCCAAAACAAAAATGTATAATATCAATTTTTTTATTATGAATATTTTCCACCTTTAATACATCATATTTTTACTTATTTAATTATGAGACAAAGTATAAAGTTCAAAATTTTAGATTGTCCTGGACCTGGCTTAACAGTCGAGATAGTCCAATAGGCTAAATTTGTTACGAACAGTTTCACACCGCTGGATTTTTCTTCTTACACCGACAACTTTTTTCTTGTGGTACACCTGTCAACTTCCTTAATTAAACATATACATACAAAACAAAATCAACGAGCTCTGCATATTTAATTCTAAACTAATTTTAATCAATGAAAAAAATTATTTTCCTTTCCTATAAACATTTATGAAAAAACTTATCAAACAGATACTTATAATTTTAAATAAGTTTATCATGAATATAAAATAAGTCTTTCAAATGTTAAATGTAACTCTTTAATTATTTAAAAATTATTTTAGGGACTTATTTGATATTTGAACAAAACTTTATTATCAAGCGAATATTTTTTGGATTGAATTTATATTTTTATTGTAAAAGATAAACTGTAAATCTTTTGCATTACTTTTGCATATATTACCGTGCTAACAAAAAAATAATATATATTAAAAATTTAGTTATAGATATAGGTAGACATATATAAAATGATAAAAAATAAAATAAAAATACATAACTTTAATAAAATTATTCATATGAATCTAATTATAAATACTTTTTCATCGTTCATTATTATAAAAATATTTTGTAACACTTTACTATTGTTGTTATTATTTATTTGAAAATAATAATTTGATTTGAGTAATATAAAGACTTCCAAAATTTTACAAGTGACATATATTTAAAAATAATGAAACTTATTATTTTTTTAAAAAAATAGTTTTTTTATGAAAATGAGTTTTAATATTTTAAAATCATAATCTTTTTTATTTTTAAGATTTCTCACTTTCTTTTAAAAGTTTTTCCTTTTTGTTTGTTTCATCGAAGAATTAAGACTATATGATTGATTCTTACAATGAGCTCTTCAATTTAAACTAATGAGTTTCTCCATTTGGGTAAGCTAAGTTTTAGCTCTTTTTCTTGGTCTTTTTCTATTATATGTTGTATGTAGCCTTCTTTCACTTACATGTGTCTTTTTAGTCATTTAGATGAGTCTCTACTGATTAGTAGTTCTAATGGTGTGTCTTGATCGTATTTGTGTTGTTCTTAGGTATAGATAGGACATCTTGTGAGCTTGAAAGGGGCCTGAGTTTCTTTTGAGAAAATTTGTTTGCCCCTTCAGTAAGGGAAGCTAATTGCATTGTTATAATGTTATAAATATCTTGAAATATTGCATGATTTAATGGTATGATGAAATTGATCTGTAGAAATATTGATCTATTGGATGTTTGTATCTTTGAATTGTCTTGATTGAGTTATGTTAATTAGAGAACTTAGGATTTTGTCAATTGAGTCAATTGGTATATGTCATAACATTAAAAATTATTTTTGACCAAAGTACTAAAAAGGGAATATAAATTTGATCATTTGATCAGGTTCAAATTTCCTAAATCACAAAGTTTTCATCATTCGAGTAAGCTGACGTTAAGTGTCAGCTCATTGTGCAAGATTCAAAACATTTTAGCATCAAACTGTTGAGTGTTAGTTTTGTACCATTGCGCACCATAAAATGTGAGTTCTTTGGCACTAGGCATTAAAAAGGCATCATTCAGCGCCTTCTTTCACTATAATGTTTGGAGCATTTTTTTTCTTCAATGCTAAGCAAAATAAGGGAGTTGCTAAGCCCAATTTTTTGCAAAAAGAATGGCGTTGAGTGCCACCTTTTCTTAAATATGGTATTTGTTAAATCATGGTATGAAAGTGATATTGTTGCGAATATAAGTTTATTAAATCATGGTATGAAAGTGATTATGAAGTAGTGATTTCTAAGGAAGGAATATCGTGGAATGTATATTTCAAGAGAGTGTGCCTTGAGGTAAGGAATTTTCAATTTTGTGTAGACATCTTGAACTCTACTAATCATTCATACTTATGTAAAGGAGGATGATTATATGGTAAGAGTGGTAAGAGTTCATTTCATAAGGATGACACCAGGATTCTTATGACCATGACAGGGACTAACCTTGTGTGTGTTAGCTCGGTAGAGTAGTATTTTTATCATTACAAGTAAATGACTCCACTAGTCTAACTTAAGCGCACATATTCGAATAAATAATTAATGAGTGATGTATGATAAGATATTTGTGTTTGTTTCATGAAAACACTTTTGCACATTAACTTGCCTTCTTGTTTTCTTTGGTGTTTTCTTAGGTCTATGTTGTTTCTTTTGTGATGATCACTTTATTGATGTGAGAAGATGAGTGGTAGGTGTTGAAACATCTCTAGTAGAAAATGGTAATGCATCAAAGTTTTCTTCTTGGTCATCTAGTGGCACTGCAAAAAGTCTTAAAATTATCAACAAAATTTACTGATAGAAATAAAGTCATCAATAAATTTGAATTAACGACGAATTTTATTGTCTAATATTGAAATTTTAATTACTGATCGATTTATTATTGATAGATTTTTTCTTTAGTAAATTCATCAGTGATACTTATTTCATTTATCGACGAATTTTTTTTGTAAAATCCATCAATAATTACAAATCGTAGAATTCGTCAGTAAAATCTGTCAATAATTTAAAATATTTATTACCAATAGATTCATCAAAAAAAATAACGATAAAGTTCTCGTCCAAATAGCCTAATCAGTGAATAAGTTGTACAAATTGGAGTGTAGAAATGTAATGCTTCCTTCTTCGATCTCCTTCTTCAAAATAAGGGATTTCTTCTTACTGCAACACCACCGGAAAGGGTTTCTTACATCTCCTTCTTTAGAGCCACCACAGACTACGTAGGGGTTTTTTCAGTTTTCTTCTTCACAGCCACCATAGACTACCGCAAGGGGTTTCTTCAGTTTCCTTCTTCACAACCATCATAGACCACTGTGTTAAGACAAAATCGTCTATGCACTTAAACACTCTCGTGTTTTGAAGTTTAACCAAATAACATTAAACGAAATACTAATCTGAAAACAACATAGGATGAAAACAAAAGACTTAGAACCAAAATCCCTAGCACATAAAACACTTAGGATTTTAGGAAACAGAAAAATAATTAAGTCAAAACACTGAGACACAATCAAGTCAAAAAAGTCTAAGAGAGTTGAAGTTAAACGCATAAAGCTTATCATATCTAAAGGGTATTCAGTTTATTCGAAAAAAAAAAAACATGTTAAGAAGATGTCATGGACAAAACACACTAAAAGGAATAAAACTTAAAACACCCAAGAAAAAACTTAAACTAGGTTAAAAGTTGTTTTTCTAAAGAGGCAAAAATCACAATAAGCATCAATCTATCTAAACGATACCATGAGCCAAAATATTATTTCACTAGACGATGAAGTCCTTAATCAACACTTTGTATTTATAAAAGAAAAGCTTAATTGTCAAATGCTACCTCAAAGGCAGAAAATCAAAAAGTATTTTGTTGTTCTAAGAAAGCATTAAATAACATTAAATGCTCAATGTCTAAAAGTAAAAAAAGTGTTAATACATACTACATGCACAATCTACTTTATTCTTTGCAGATGAGCTATTCTACATACATCCACAAACTTCAAATCAAAGTATCAACAGTGGGCTTTAGAGACAAAAGAGATATTCATAGAATGTTCTTCACTTAAAGTCATGTCTAAAAGAATGTACAGCCTACTTCAAGCAAAATGTTAAAAAGCTTATAAATAGAAGATCTTTCAAATGAAGAATAAGAGGATAGCATACAACGAAATATTCATCCTACGTTCAAAAAAGAAAAAAAAAAGCTCAAGAAAAATGATACATTTGAACAGAAAAAGAAAAGAAAAGAAATACTCTCGAACTTCTTGTTATATTGCTTACAATTTGTAAGAAAGGAAGAAAGAAAAAAAAAAAAAGAAACACATGCGAGTGTTTAGACTATATTGTATTGTAATTACATTCTTTTTATATGAATAATAATCTAAATGACTTGTAAACAATCTTTAATCATTATCTAAATTGATGGAGAAGATCGTGAAAACATAATCATTATATAATTTTTTTTATTTGGCAAAAATATTATCTTAATAATAACTAAGATTCGCTTAACATATTCATTATAAATCCATTTAATAGACGAAGAGTTTGATAACATGCAGATACAAGTAAAAACTCTTGGACACCAAATAAAAGCTTAATTCCTTATAAACACATTTACGTCATAATGTATATAATATATTTATCAGATCATATAAAATTATTTAAATGATTTATATTATTTGATATTTTTAATTTAATCCAGTAAACAAATAATGCATATCTGTAATCAATTAACTAAAGCTGGTATAGAAGAAAAAACGTTGAACGATAGACCTGTTAAATGTGGTCAGTTAGCATTTTCAAAAATAATCATCAATAATTTTAATATATATTTCTTACCAATAATATGATTATAAGAAAAAAAAAACACTCAAAAAAACTCTCAACTTTACCCTAAAAATAATTCAATGGATTTTTTTTTTAAGTAACTAAACATATATTTGTCCTTTCTCATATGCAAATAAATGCATAATGTAATAATAATAATAATAATAATAATAATAATAATAATAGTAGTAGTAGTAGTAGTAGTAATCTATACTTAAATGTTTACTTTTAGTGTTGGCGTTTGTTTTTCAAATTTATTCTTTAAATAATTTTTTAAAATTAAAATAATTATTATATCAATTTTATCATTTTATTTATTTTAATTTTTTTAAACTTAACCATTTTATTATTTATAAGATTACCTATAAAATAAATAAAAACTATTTACATATAAAAATAATTTATATTAAATATCATAATTATAATATTAAGTATTATAATGTATAATAATAAGATAAATAAATTAATATTTTAAGAATAAAAGTATTAATAAATAATTTAAAAAAAAAGGTATGCATAATCAACAATGATACGTAAAATTAAGAATGAAAAAGGATAGGCATAATGAAAGAGTTGAAACGTTGAAAGTAGAGTTAGCGAAATTTGATGGATAGTAATAGATGTTGACGCAAGAGACTAAAGGCAATGGGAAGTCGTCTATTGATAGCAAAGTCCACAAAAGCCATGAATAGTTTGAGAGAAATGTTCAAAGTTTCTAAAAACAAAATCTCAAACGTACCATCCATCTTTAGGGAATCAAAGTTCTATAAAAATGATTCCGCAATAATCATCAATGCTCATACAACCATCCCCGTAAACAGCAGGGAAGAAGAAAAAAAAAAGAAAACAAAATGGAAAAGAAAGCGACAATGGTCTCTGCTGTTTCTCTCATTCTCGTAGTAGGCGTTGCCCTAGGCGTTGTCGCTTTTGTCTCAACCGGCAACGACGACGAACCCGCCACCTCAGGCGACACCACCGGAAAGTTGACCACCCACACCAAAGCTGTGCAAGCCGTGTGCGCAAACACTGACGATAAGAAGTTCTGCTCTGACACTTTCAGCTCCGTCAACACCTCAGACCCAACCGCATACGTAAAAACCGTGGTCACAAAAGCCATGGACGACGTCATCAAAGGCTTCAACCTAAGCGACACTCTCAAGATCGAAAACAGCAAGGGAAACTCAACCGTCAAGATGGCCCTCGATGATTGCAAGGACCTGTTGGAATTCGCCATCGACGAACTACAAGCGTCCCAGATTTTAGTCAAAGAGAACAACATTAACAACATCAACGACCGCGCTGCTGACCTCAAAAACTGGATTGGCGCCGTCGTTGCATACAAGGAATCGTGCCTGGACGGCTTCGACACGGACGGGGAGAAGGAGGTGAAATCCAAGTTGAAAACCGAAAGTTTGGATAGAATTGGGAAGTTAACGGGGTTAGCTCTTGACGTTGTGTCCGGCTTCGCTGAAGTACTCTCGGACTTCAATTTGGATCTGACTGCCAAGACTTCGTCTCGTCGTCTTCTCGATGTGGACCAAGAGGGATATCCATCGTGGTTGTCCATGCCGGATCGGAAGCTCTTGGCGGACGCAGCTTCCGTTAAACCTAATGCGGTTGTTGCCAAGGATGGTAGTGGCGATTATAAGACCGTTGAGGAGGCTATTAACTCCTACCCGAAAAATCATCAAGGCAGATACATTATCTACGTCAAGGCTGGTACCTATGATGAATACATCAAAGTTGACAAAAAGAAGAGTAGAATTCTGCTATATGGCGATGGCCCCACAAAGACAATTATCACCGGCAATAAAAACGTCGTTGATGGTTATAAGACAATTAGAACCGCCACCTTCTGTGAGTTAGTTATTCTTTTGTTTTCACTTCAATGACATTTCATTCTAGCTAATATGTGATGACCGTTTGCAGCGACGGTTGCAGAAGATTTCATGGCAAAGTCTATTGCATTTGTGAACTCCGCCGGCGCGGCGAAACACCAAGCAGTCGCATTGCGCGTTCAAGGCGATAGGTCGGCCTTCTTCGACTGCGCCATGCACGGTTACCAGGACACGTTGTACACCCATGCTCATCGTCAGTTCTACCGCAACTGCGAAATATCTGGCACGGTGGATTTCATTTTCGGGTACGGCACCACCCTGATCCAGAACTCGAAGATCATTGTGCGGAAACCAGATCCGAATCAGCAGAACATTGTGGTGGCGGACGGGACAGACCAAAAGAACATGCCGACAGGAGCGGTGCTGCAAAACTGCGATATCATGGCGGAGCCGGAACTGGAGAAGGTAAAGACGTCGTTTAAGACGTACTTGGCTCGGCCGTGGAAGGCATATTCGAGGGCAATCTTCCTAGAAAACACGATCAGTGATGTGATTCAGCCAGATGGGTATCTTCCCTGGAATGGGAACCTGAACCTGGACACGTGTTTCTTTGCTGAGTATGAGAACACTGGGGCCGGTGCCGATCTGAAAGCTAGGGTGAAGTGGAGTCGCGGGGTCCTTAGCAAGGCTGATGCTAACAAATACACTGCTGACCAATGGCTCCAGGCCAACGCCTGGCTCCCTGCCACTGGCATTCCTTTCACTCCTGGCCTCACCAAACCTTGATCAACTCAAACTCACCCATCAACCAAAACAATCGCCAACACCTTGCTATATATCCATTCTTACTTAGGTTTAGATGAACCCCGATACTGTATAGTATTACACTATAGAAATTCCTTGGATCATCTTTCACATTCCAAGACTGTATGTCAGTAATAAGCTACCATTCATTGTATATTATGTATGTATATATATCAAGAGATGCTGAGTTCTTCACATTTATCAAGAGAGATTGAGAATGAAATAAGATACATTCTCTCCTTTAGCGTATGATGCCTGTGCAAAGGAGGTGGAGGAGGACAAATAAAACAATGGAAACCTAAACATGTTCATTATAAATATATTTAATAGACTAAGACTTTCATAACATGCAGATACAAGTAAAACTCAACTCCTTATGAACACATTTACGTCATAAGTGTATATAATGTATTTATCAGATCATATAAAATTAATTAAATGATTTGTATTATTTGATATTTTTAATTTAATGCAGTAAACAAATAATCCATAACCCACAATCAATTAACTAAATCTGGTAGAAGAAAAAACGTTGAACGACTGTTAAATGTGGTCCTTTAGCATTTTCAAAAATAATCACCAACAATTTTAATAATTGTTCTTACCAATAACATTATCATAAGAAATAAAATAAAAAATCCAAATATTCTCGTCTTCATCCTAAAAATAACTCAATGAATTGTCCTATTTAGTAATTAAACATATATTTGTTATAGGCTTAAACCCTCCCTTGGTGTTAAAATTTGTGTGAAAATCTCAGTTCGATCCTCAAGTTTTGAACTGTCTTAATTGGGTCATAATTTTTGTAAAAATGCACACATTTTACCCCAACCATTGACTGATCTTAAACGGCATTAAGTTTAGCTGACGTGGTATGCTGACGTGTTGGCTTAATCCCTTCTTGGCCCTCGTATGTGTGTGAAAATCTCAGTTCAGTCCTCAAGTTTTGAACTATCTCAATTGGGTCATAACTTTTGTAAAAATACACACATTTTACCCCAATCGCTAACTGATCTCACTGTGCAACAGTTATCTTCTGCTATCAGTGGAATAAATAGCTTTAAGGCTGGTGATGAACCTATAGGTTACCAAGTTGGTTTATTTGCAGAAAAGGCTATGAGACTGATTGCACTGGTTACGCGAGTTTTTACAAAAAATTATGACCCAATTGAGACAGTTCAAAACTTGAGGACCGAACTGAGATTTTCACACAAATACGAGGACCAAGAAGGGATTAAGCCAACACGTCAGCATACCACGTCAGCTAAACTTAACGTCGTTTAAGATCAGTTAACGGTTGGGGTAAAATGTGTGCATTTTTACAAAAATTATGACCCAATTGAGACAGTTCAAAACTTGAGGAGCGAACTAAGATTTTTGCACAAATATTAGGACCAAGGGAGGGTTTAAACCATTTGTTATAGCACGAAAACTAAAGAGCACGAGTTTGAAATGAAATTGAAAAAAAGGGGTAAAATAGACTCTTATTTTTTTAAAACCTTTCTCGTATGCAAAGAAACTTAGGCCTTGTTCACTTGAGTGGATTTGGAAGAGACTAATTCAGAGGATTTGAAGATAATTTTTTTTATTGTTTATTTGAATAGATTTAGAGGTAAGTGATAGATTTGGAAGTAAAATTTGTGAGAATTAGTGTAGGATTTTATTTATGCAATAGATTAAAAGAATTTACTTCCAAATTCACTTTCACTTAACTCTAAATCTATTCAAATAAACAAAAAAAATTATCATCAAATTCTCTCAATTACTCTCCCCAAATCCACTCAAGTGAACAAAACATTAGGAAAAATATATACATATGTAATAATAATAATAGTAATCTATACCTAGAATTTACAATTTTTGTAGTTTTTCAAAATTATTGTTTAAATAAAAAATTAATTAAAATAATTGTTTTATCAATTTTACCGATTCTTTAAATTTAATATTTCTTATATTTAACCATTTTATTATTTATAAAACTATCTATAAAATAAATAAAAACTACTTTAATAAAGTTTTAAAAATTATTTACATTTAATTTCATAATTATAATAATAATAATAATAATAATAATAATTTTAGTATATTTTATATTGTAAAAAAGTAAATATACATATACAATGTGTTTTCATTATTAATAATAATAACATTAATAATATTAAATATTATAATTTATTATAATAATACTAATAATATAAATTAATTAATAATTTAGTATAAAAGATATTAATAAATAATATAAATGTACACATCAATCAAATTATTCACAGACTTTAATAAAAAAAAATCTTATTTTATTATCATATTTTTCTTAATCCAATCAGTCTCATCTTTATCCTTTTTTTCATTCAAATTCACTCATTTCTACTTCTCCAGTTATATATTCAATCCAAACAAAGCCTAAATGTTTTACCATTACATGTTATAGATGTATGTATTTATTAAAAAAGATTCATGTTTAATTTCCGGTAAAAACCATTCAAATAAAACAAAAAAATCACAGCATTGAAATTAATATCTGTTCGAATAAATTGGAAAAATAAAAATTCACTCAAAACTTTCAAAAACTTAAATATAAGCTAAACATTAAGGAAAGTGACAGTTAAAGGACAAGAAGGAATCCCATAAAAGGTTATCACATTCATAAACAGCAAAACAACATATCCAACTGCTTCAAACTAAGTTCTTTGATACTCCAATTCTGCAGTCTTTTCAACTACATCTTTCTCGCTCCTCGTTTTTTAATAGCCTTCACATGTCAAGTCATTTGAAGGAACCTTTCCTTATCATATCCTCAACATTATCATCTTCTAAATCACACTCCACCAATCATTTCCAACCACCAATGCTAATATCTCACCATACTTATCAAGGATAATAGCTCATTAATTAATTTTTTATTTTATCAATTTGTAGCTTTAAAATGTATTTAATAGATTAAATCTAAAATGATAAACAATGTCTTCAGGTTTGCTGTAATTAACTTGTGACATATTAGATATGTGATCTTCTGAAATGTAAGGCTAAGTAATGACTTCTTTAAAAGCCTCCTATACAATTTAATTCCAAAAAGTTGAGCCATCTTGAGAGAGGGAACTTCTGCTACTGAGAGGAGCTTCTGATGCTTTAAATGATTTAGATTTTAGCTATTTGTATAGATTCTATGAACAGTTAAAATTAAAATTGACAACAGAAAAGAGTTGGAGGAAACATTATGGGACATTATTCCCTATGTATCCACAGTAAAAACAATAAACTACGAATTAAGAATGCTGCAAATTTTGTATTTGTCTGAGTAGTCGTGTTTGATGCATGACAGTAGAAATTGTAATTTGAAAGATAGAGAGATATAAAGACTCAAGATTACACAAACAAATTTGTTGATATGACATAAACATACTCTTGCATGTTAGTGTTATAGATAGATAGATTGTGTGATAAAGAACAACTAATGCTAGACAAGATAAGTTCACAGTATAAGTAAAAGGGAAATAATGACGAACTTTTCATTCAAACTGCAAGGAAAATATGAGATTGAGATTATCTCATTCAACCTCCGTCAATGCTTACTCGCTTACTGTATTACAAAGCATATATATATTCTAGTAGTTCCTTACTTCTGCCAATCTTTGCAAAAAACTAAAGGCGTTTGCCTCAGCTTTCTCAACTAATTAATCTATACAAGAAAACTACTTCCACCAATTTCTAAATCATGGAAAAGGCTTATTAAATTTGCACTTCAAACAACCATTTTCTTTTATTGGCCTTGATGATAAATAAACGAGAAATGCTCTCACCTTTTGACCTATTTCTCTTAACACGCTATTATTTGGTGAATGTCATACAATTCCCATGAAAGAGAGGATGAGACTTACATAATAGTGTAAGTCTTGCATGAATTTCACCTAATAATAAGATGTGTTAACAAAATGTGTCCAAAAGTGTGTTCTTACTTGCATTCCTCATAATTGAATAGCATATTCCTAATCGAGTGTAATAAGGTCCAAAGGAATGAGACTAACGAAATCATGACCATTCATCAAATTTGGCTCATCTGAAGACAAGATGGTGGCACGTATTATCACAAGGGTAAGGACAATCAATGGCCTTAACAACTGCTCGGTCGAAATACCAGTCTCCAACAGCCATAGCAATTGCCTGCATATTGTCAATGCACATACTTTAGAGTTTAGACAAGAAGATCTTAAATTTTAAAAGGGAAGCATAAGGAAACTGCATATACTAGCTTCAGAGATCAAAGACAGACACTAAAAAGGATTAGATCGTAAATAGAAGTGTCATGGAAGATTATAGAATCAACACCACTGGATAACCTACTGCGTTATGATGTGAGGCTAACTAAAAAATATTAACAGACCACAATGCTTGAGTTGCAGAATAATAGTGCAAGGCTTCTGCTTTATTCTCATTTTTAATTCCATTTTTTTCTTGCTGAACCAGCACGTATCAAGACATTGAATATTGCGATTTCTTAAAACAACAATGTCTTGGCGGAGATCAAGAATAAATAAAGAAAACAAAGTACTTCAAAGCAATTGATACTTAATATATATAACGTCTAACTAGAAGCATACTCTACTTCAGAGTAGAAGGATGAAGTATCCGCAAGCAAACACCATCAAAAGGAACATTCCATTAGCAAACATATATGGCCAATAAATTAAGCATGCATTTACAATTTCCTAGAACTTTTCTCAAGGTGAATTACGGAAAAAAAATCAAATCATCATTTAGTAATAGTAAGCTCAATCTAGTATTCAAACTCCTCCGCGTACGAAGATGCACGATTCTTAACTAAAGCTGCATTAGAGACATGATGAACCCACCTTGTTCCCAATGACAGGAGAATTGTCTGCAAACCATGTATCCTGCCTCTCAGATTGGCAGTGAGCAAAACATGAGTTTATGAATAATCCATTCTGATATGATCTTGAGAAGCTTTTAATACCATTCAGCATTTGATTCCTGAATCCTGCATTAGATACAGTGAAAAGACTTTTACACTGACTAATTTATTCAAGATCTTTTTTAACTTCTAATGAAAGCTATCTCATAGTCAAACCACCTTGCAAATATTGGATTTGTGAAGCAGTACATTTAGCATGATTTAATCTACAATCATGCCAATAGCCACGGGGATCAGCCGATGAAGGAGCTAAGCTTGATTGTATCTGTTGATATACAGAAAATATTTGTTCAGTATAATATTTGATTTAATACATGATTTATCAGGAATTAAGACAATAACCACATACAAAATCAGACATTTACCTGCCATGAGTCATAAGCCGTATTAAGAATGAATAGCGGGGTTCTAATACTTGCAATCAAGTTCTGAGGGAAGAAGCACTGAAAGAGGGGTAAAAAAGGATACATCACTGAAAGGCCAACTCAGAGCAAACAACAAATTATGGATCATTTAATCTCCAGAAATCCATTCAAATGAAACTTAATTTTCTACATTTTCAGAGTAAAAGATATCAATGATTACCGAAGTGGGATCGAGGTGATTGGTACAAGTGCGAGGCAGATTCTTCTGCACTCCCTGCAATGAATGAACAAAATACTTACCATCAAGTCGTAAAGAGTTATAACAATGCAAAAATGGCCAAATTTCAAACCTTGCGAACTAATTGGCAACTGGCAGATCCTCATTTCAAATTAAACAATAATTTTAAAAATTCAATTTAACCGCAAAAAATTCCTACTCAGGTTTGGTGAAAAACCTTGCCAAAAGTCCAAGATTAAAAACAGCATGTATACAACATGGAGTTTGAATATAAATGGCATTTTATTTCTTATTAAGCTTATTTGAAATAGTTTAACCAAATACTGAGACAATGGTTAAGATGACCACAAAACAGGAGATGCTGTAATAGATTTTGCTTTCATAATATAATAAATTGGTGGCCTGAAAATGTTGTGGTACCTGCAGTCCTACGACACCACTGAAAAGATTCCTGATGGTATGTCCCCTAGACACGTCAATCCTGTAAATCAAGGGAGGAATTATCCAAAAATTGAAGGACCGAAAATCCTGAGGTAACAATGGAAACAAATTCATGCAATAAAATAGTGCAGTTAGCCACATACGCATCAAGAAATAACCCTGCATCACTGAGACACTTCACTTTGGTAGTGTGTGGAAAAAACCCTCGAAATTCATCACAATGTATAATAGTAGCCAGACCACCAGCGGAGCATCCAGAAAGCAGAGCCTGAAGAAAAAATAGTAGTGTCTATTGTGAGAAGAAAGATTAAGTAGCATTGTATGTGTGCATGAGTGTGTGTACAACCTGCTTGGCAAATCTCATTCCCTTTGACATCAAATCTTCCACTGCAGCCAACCATATACGTTGTCCTCTAAATTGCAGTTGAGCAGCCTGTCTCATGAGATAATATTTGCAAGTAAGTATTGTCTAATGTAAAGCAATGTACGTGATGTCAATCTTTTCTTCAACATGCCTCACTCAGAACTTTTATGATAAAATTGTGCTTATCCACCCCTAACTATATCCGAGAAAACTAAATGTATCTACTGCTAACATTAACAGATGGTGTTACTACTATACAAACTGAAGGAAGAAAGTTGGATAACAGCAAAGAAAATGAAGGCCTTGTCTAATTCAGATCCTTGCAGATATCTCAAAGAAACATGCCAAAAATAAAAGTTTCAGAAAACAACTGAAGCTTATAAATAAGAGATCGGAGCTGAGGTATCCTGTGTATTGTCCTTTGGAATTATCAAATATATTTACTGCAAAGAATGTTATTGCTCACACTGAACTACTATCATAAGGTACTTCAACGTGATTTCAATTTTCAATAAGACCAAAACATAAAAATTTACCTTATGTTCACTATCCCCGGCAAACGACGCACCATCACAATAACGAATTTTCACTCTATTCCAGTTGAAAAAATCTGCAACCACAGGGAACAGGACATGAGGGAAAGGGGTCTGGAGATGTAGAAAGCAAAAATAGAGTAGTTCAGGTTGTTTAATTGAATGAAAACCTGGATTATCTTCAGCACTATTGCTTAATATTCCTGTAAATGGTATCTCTTTCTCCATGAATCTTGATGACCCACGCCGTGTTTTCTTGCGATAAACACATGATTTAACGTCATTACACCACCCACCTCCCTGTCACAGGATTTTCAGTTAAATATCCACAGAATTCTTTATAGCACAAGAGGGAACTTGCTTCACCCACACTTCAAAACACCCGTACATGACATACTCAGATCCCAAATTATTTCTAAGAGTATTTCAATCATTGTCTTTTCACACACAATAAAGAAGGACTCCGACAGTATTTTATTTTAACTATAAATGCTTACTTACTCAACAACCTTTGTAATAGTAAACTTTCATTGGATATTAATTTGGCGGACACATCTAAATCCATTAAGTAGAAATAAAAACAAGCACGTGGCATTGATTAGTTTGAAAACCCAAATTCATTTCATTGATACCTCTAAATTAACAATCCAGCTGTTAGCTCCTGATCCATATCCTCGATGTAAATGATAACCAGGCAATGTTCCATCCAAGCAAACTGCCACAACACAACAAAAAGAAAAAAAGTATATTCAGCTAAATTAAAGGGCAACAAAATCTTGGCTATTACCCAAAAGTAAGGGTCAGTATATGCTTCATTTTTCCATGATAAAGGTTAAGTATATACTGGTAGGTAGGACACCAATGGCATGATGAGAATGCATGAAGAGATCCGCCAAGAGAAGAGTTGTAACTACTCAATTAGTCCCCGGGTTTCAGGGGATCTTACAAGAAAGAGATGTTCACCAAGCAGAGAAATTTTCATCACGGGATTCAAATCTAGACCCATGGGAAAGGTCAAAATTCATAGCAGAACCTTAACCACCCACCTTGGTTCTATGTATGCTTTAATCTCTATGTACATGCCCTCATATTTTTAGCCAAATAAAAATCGATTGGGATGAAACATGTGCAACAAGACTATGAAGCGATTTCTAGATAAACTACATTCTAAACAACAATGGATCTCACCAGAAAAAAAAAAAAAAAACAGAACAGCTGATGAACTGAGTTCCAAACTCTCATGAGATGAAAAATAAAGAGGCTCGAGCTAAATGGTACCTGCTCCTTTGGCAGCAGCACTTGGAATGAGTGTGAGTCCTACCATAAGAGGAGACCTCCCAGTGAGGGACGAAAATGCTTGTTCTTGAGCCTCCAACAAAGAGAACTCGGTTCCATTGAAGTGATGATATTTATAGGCTGTAAAGGCATCAACCCAGAAGCCAAAAACAAGTGCTGCAACAATGGCAGGCCAGAAAAGGTTTCCCATTCTGGCTTCGCTGCCGGTGCGAGTTTGTGAAAGAAACAACACAGAGATGCACAGTTGGCACAGCAGAAGAAGCCAGAAGGTGGAGCTTCCTTGATTAATTAATGGGCCAAACAATGCACTATGCGCCAAATACACAGTAGAGAAATGTGGGAAGGTTTTATGACGAGAGAAGAAGGAAGAAGAAGAGGGATACTTATAGACACAGAACAGTGTTTGCCGGGCTTTTTAAGGTTTCACCAGGAACAGAATTCACACAACCAGGATTTAAATTACAATTTATTTAATAATTACTCCTATTCAACAGTTCCTCTAACATTTATTGCGCACACTGTTGAAATTTTCTAGTTTAATTAACAAACAAAACTTTCATAGTTTAAAAAAATACTGCATTTAAACTTTCTGAAACTACTTCAAACTCACATCTCTCACGAATCACGATTTCATAGTTCCAGTGTTCTAGGTCTGTTTTTATGTTTTTTAAAGGTTTAATTGTTTCTTTTTTCTTCAGTTTGGTTGAACTATGTCAAATTTATTTTCTTTTTAAAAAAATATCAATTTTGTCTTTATATAAAAAAATTATGTGTCAATCAAGTCATCTCCCTTGAATACAAACTAATAGTATTAAAAATTTAAAGTGAGTTTTGAATAATAACCACTCCAATCACTGATATTGTTGTGAATAAAGTGAGTTTTGTAAGCAATGATTTTTAACGGAGATGACTTGATTGACACAAATTTTTTTTATATAGAGACGAAATTGCCATTTTTCTAGAAGAGAAACGAATTTGACACACTCCAACGGGACAAAAGAAACAATTAAACTTTTTTTAAATATTAAGAAAAATCTAATAATTTAAAAAACTTAATTATTTCTCCTTCTAAATTTGTAAAATAAATCGTCGTCAAAATCTATTACAAAATATTTGGCTCTAAAGAGAAAGAAAAGTATATTTTTGCCTATTTCTTTAAATATCATAAATATTTTGTTTCTGTGACTAAAAAAATTACAATGTAAACTATTTATGTAATAATTTTTTAATCTTATCCTAAATATTTTATTTTCTCTTTTGAAAATATTCATTTGGATGAGAAACTCAGATTTTTTTAAAAAAATTGCAAAACTAAGTATTAGTAATACATTTAAAGAACTAAAAATAAACTTATATTGCAAAGTTAGAAAACTAAAAATATATTTGAACATTTCTTATATATTATTTATTTACATAGACTTTGATGTATATGTATCACCTGTCTACTAATTGGGATTTATAAAAATCGTTCTTAATTACTGCAAATTTTGGAAGTTATAAATATGATTGGCATAAATTTTGTGCTGTTATGTTTGTATCATTTCTTTTAATTTTGTTGCGTTGGATTTATCATTCCAACGAAGAGACAGAAAGTAATATATGTTATTTGATCCCTTTTCCTTTTTATTGATTTCATTCAATAACGCAAGGTGGCATCTCTATTTTTCTCTCTACCTACCATGATGTTCCTTGCCTTGTATTAATTATTTTGTATAATTAATTGCAACGTTTTTTTATTGTTTAAAATAGTTTTTGTTATTTAGACTATAAAAGTTTGCATAGAAATGGTTTTACAAGCCATAAGTTATCGGGAGTGAA
This sequence comes from Vigna radiata var. radiata, assembly GCF_000741045.1. NCBI lineage: Eukaryota > Viridiplantae > Streptophyta > Magnoliopsida > Fabales > Fabaceae > Vigna > Vigna radiata. Next base: position 31,216,948 of record NC_028358.1, read on the forward strand.
ATGAACCTCGAATTAAAAAGTAATAATAAATAGATGAGTCGATAAGGTATTGTTTATTTGAGTGGATTTGGAAGAAAATAATTGAGAAAATTTGAGAGAATTTGAAGATAAACTTTTTTGTTGTTTATTTGAATAGATATAGAGATAAGTGAAAGTGGATTTGGAAATAAATTTTTTAATGTCATATAAATTAAATTATGCACTAATTCTCACAAACATTACTTTTAAATTTATTCTCGGTTTACTTTCAAAATTATTCAAATAAACAACAACAAAAAATTACTTTCAAATCTTCTTAAATCTATTCAATTAGTCTCTCTCAAATCCACTCAAGTAAAGAAGGTCGAAAAGTTTTGAAACTGATTAAGTAATTGTTTAAAGGTTTAAATCTTTTTTTGTCCATAAGTTATAAGTTGGTGTTGAGTTTAGTCCCCACTTTTAAAAATGTCAACCTTTGGTTTCTAAGTTATAAAAAATGTATCAAATTGGTCCCAGCCGTTAGCGAAATCAATGAAATATGTACCAAGTTAGCGACTGAGACTCATTTGATACATTTTTTATAACTTATGAACCAAAAGTTGACATTTTTAAAAGTAGAGACTAAACTAAACATTAGCTTATAATTTAGGAACCAAAAAGATTTAAACCTTATTTAAACGAAGTATCATTTAAGTAAACATGAGTGAGTTACGTGACAACATTTTGACGTGGAACAGATCAAGCTCTTTTGCAACCCAATTCAGAGATCAGAATCGGCAACCCAGTCAAAGAAAGAAATACAGTGCTGGATTTTAAATTTCTTCAATCAACTTTTATATTTCCTAAACTTTATGCCACGCCAAACCAACAAATTGCTTTTATTTTTCTTTCCTTATTATGCGACTAAACTCTCATTTTCAACAACGCCCACACTCACATTGGTTACAAATTGGGTCACCAAGGTTTTGCTGAAAGTGAAGTGATACACAACAATAACCTTTCGAAAAAAGTTTCTTTAATAAAATTTTAAACAATTTTTTTACAACACATACGTAGTACTTTATGATTTATCTGTTTCAAAAAAATTTTAAAATAAATTTACATATATCAATCAAATGGTGACATATGTTTTATTGTCAAAAATATTGTTAAAATATCATTTTCTAACTTTTCGACGAGTCCCGCGTCATGAGCCAAAAAAACGACACTTGGTGTCTTCGTTTCGTTCACGTAGTTTTGTGTCTATCTAATTCGTAGAATAAGTGTCTCGGTGGAAGACACCTAAACATACATTCACGCGGCTTCGCACAATCTTTCACGCAACGCAACTAAACCAACTTTTGGTCACATTTATGGGTCCTCTAATACTCTCTATCCGAGCCATATCTTTACCCATTATGAGTAGGCTGTTTTCATGTAACTGTCCATGTCTTAATCAAATTTATCAATATGAGCAACGTCAATAAAACTTCATTTCAGTGTCGAATACTCAACTAATCACCCTTATAAGCTTTTTATCCGCTCCAGATCACTAAATTCTCAACTATTATTATACTTGTTTAGATTAATTAAATGTTTAATTGATTTTAATTAATCATTGATTAATTTTTTTTATATATTTGGACGATTAGTTATGAGGTTGGTATTAGTATTTGACGATGGATACATGCTGCGTCACATGCATTGAAAAATTCGATGTCATGTTTTTGGTTACTTTATTTAGAAAAAAGAAGACAGAAGGATGGCATGGGTGCAAGTGAGATCTGGTATTGTGAAATCCCAGTGGATTTACGCGCGCAGCTCAAGTAGCTCACCAGTTCGCTGCTTGCTGTAATGCAAAAAATGTTAGCATTCAACCAAAAACAAAACAAAAATGCTTCAATTTCGGCTTAAAACATGTCATTCATTGTAATAAACTTACAAATTTATCTATTTTAAATAATCGTGTTCATGTTATTAAATATCCTTCTGAGTTATATAGGTTGACAACATTTCCAATTTGTATTCCTCGTCCACAATTATTTATATTAATTTTTCATTTAATATTTTAATTAAATAACTTAATTGTTAGATAAAATTCTTAAATTGAAGTAAGAGGAAACGTGGGTTGTCAATTTTTTTTTTCTATTATTTTACAATTTTGTTATGAAGTATATATTTGTGCATTTTATTATCATACTATTTTTAATTTTAAGTTTATTGAGAAAACATGGTTAGAATTAATTATTGACGTTATTATTATATACAAAATATTATATTTTGTCTTTAAAATGCATCTTAAAAAATTAAAAGAAAAAAGTGATCAATTGAGTTTTTTATCTCGATTGTTAAACGATCTGGATATATTAAAATATGTCATTCAATAGTAAATAAGTAAAACAAAAACTCGTCTTTGAATTTTCTTTTTTTATTTGTACATACACACCTCAAATCCATTGCAGAATATTGTGTAGTCTATAAAGAACAATACATTTTATCACTACCTCAATAAAATATTTAAAATATGTAAAAATAAGAATTAAACATACCAAAGCTAAGAAAAACATAACAAAATATGCGAAAAAAATATACTGATTAGATCCACAGGCATATAACAAAATTTAGAAACATCAACATAAAAAAGAGGAAGAAGCAGTCAAACATAAAAACAGATTTAGGTTTGGCTGGCGACCATTATAAACATGGGTCAAATCATGTGACTTGCGTTATCAACGAAGATCCAATCAATTATTTATTTTCAATGCTTAATTAATTTGATGCCTCAGGTACCATATTACAATATATATATATATATATATATATATATATATATATATATATATTTATTTATTTATTTATTTATTTATTTATTTATTTGTGGGGTTTCTTAACTTATGTGAGATATTTTTTTAATTGGTATATTTTAATAAAGTGTATTAAATTTTAGATTACAAAAATTTTCTGATTATATAAAAATTAACTTTAAATCCAAGGATATTTTAATAATTTTAAATTTTAATTTGAAATAAAATAAATAAAAGGTAATTATTTATTTTTTTCATTGATCCACGTAATTATTACTTTTTAGTTTATTTTTTATTTTAAAAAACAACTATTTTTAAAAAATATACAATAAAAAATAATAAGTTCTAATTACTTTTTTTTAAAATTAAATTTTAAAATTATTAAAATACTCTTTAATTTAAAGTTAAATTTTATTTTAATAGGAACTTTCTTATAATATATAAAATGTATCGACTAAAAAAACCTCTTACATAAATTAATAAAAAAAAAAACACACACACACATATATATATATATATATATATATATATATATATATATATATATATATATATATATATATATATATATATATATATATATATATATATATATATATATATATATATATATATAATAAAATTTAAAAAGAGTTAAGATTTCGGTTGTCAAATAAATAACATGTGGATGTGTCGGTGGTGTACACGAGTTTCTCTCTCCGTTATTGTTTTCTCTTAATATTATTATGTATGTGATTTCTCTGCTGATAAGTACTAATAATATATAATAAGTCAATGTTTAAGGATTCATGATTGATTACTGACGGGAAGTAAGATTTTAACTTCGATGAAAAGAAAAAAAAAATGCTTTTAAATATTTCAAATATTTTAACTTTTAGATCTCTAAATGTTTAAGTATATAAAACAAATGCATATTTCAACCTTTAATTTTTCTAGACAGATAACAGGTATCTGTAGCTTTATATTTTATTTCAGGTGTATATGTTGTACTTTTATCAATTAATAAATTAAAAAGCATGCTATGATAATAACTGATTATTAGGAACTGAAGTTAATGCAATTCCTGAGTAACAAATTATGTTTATTTTTTATCTTAAAAATGAAATTTAATTCTTCAACGTCAAAGAAAAAGTATGGAAATTAAAATAGTTTTACCTATGAGAAAATGATAAAACAAGAAAATATTTATAATTGTTGGAGATGTAAAGTAAAACGGATCTATATGTGCATTTTCAGTTGATGACTAATTTGTAGGGTCATATTAGAATCTTCTTGCTCGGGTAATTTAAATTTTGATGGTTGAAGATACAGAGTATATTATATTATTATCTATATTTTAAATCCATAGAATCCTTGGACAGAGGAAACATGTTTTTGTATATTTTTATCAAACAAACATTTTAATGATAGTATGAAAGTACTGCATTGATGAGAGATGAAATGCAGGAGGACAAACCGTGCATCTAGATCTCAAATCATTATTAAATTTATATTTAGCTAATTTAAAAAAAAAAATCCATTTCCTTTATTTATTTTCTCTTTTTGTTTTTATAGGAAGACAAAATACTTGTTTCTACACATGCCTTGTCTTTACATACATAATATAATACATTTTTCTTTTCTGACCATCCCATACATGTTTTTATATATTTTGTTGGTGAAATGTGAAAACATCGTCCATCTATCTTTTCTAAATGAATAAAAATAGTAGGACATTATGCTTTAAGAAAAATGTTAAGAATTTAAATATAAATCTAAACCTCGCATTTAGAAATGAAAAAATTTAGCATTATATAATTGGAAAGATTTATGAATTTATTGTTTTAAAGTTTTATGTAAAAAGATAACATTAATTCTTATATATTTGAATTTATATTTTATTGGTATTGTATCTTTTTAGTAAAAAAAAATTAACAAGTTAAAGTCACACTTTTAGTTAATACCTTATCTAACTATGATATAGAGCAATTATCTTTTGTGCTATAATTTTTTGGGTTAAATATGTTTTTAGTCCTTTAACTATCACACGATTTTAGTTTTAGTCCCTACTTGAAATTTTGATGGTTTTTAGTCCTCATAGTATTAAAATTGTTATAAATAATCCTTAAAAATAGACAGCGTAAACTTTTATTTGACGTGACTAATGGTCAGCTCACGTCTGATGCTAGTATGAGTTTATTATCTGTCACGTTTTCTTTTCTCCTTCCTTGAGCCGCCATTGTCAGCCACCACAAAAACCACCACACCACTACCTTCAACCATGGCAACCACCACACCGGAAACTTGCACGAAACCCAAATCGAGCAAATCGCGCCACCCTTGTCGTCGCGCCACAACCACCCGAGATCACCGAAAACTTGCAAAGAGACAAACCTAAAAAACGCACAACCACTCGTCGCAGCCACCCAGAAAATCAAAACCAGAGAAAACCTCAAACGCGAACTCAAATCATGCAAAATCAGTTCATCTCCTCGCCGCCACCACGTTCCCTACAATCACCGGACCTACAAATCCAATTTCTGCCATTAACGCACCTCTAAAAACTTGCAACCAGAAACAAAGAAGCAACAAAACCTAAATCGCGATGAACCCTAATTGCGTAAGCAAGCTTCACGCATCATCACAGAATCGCACTCAACCAATGTTCATCTTCAATCGCAAACCTGCGAAGGAGAAAAAGCTTTTGAACAAAACTTGGGGTCTAATTTTTTTTTCTATTGCTTACAGATAACTCCACTACCAGGTGCTTGGCCCCAGAAACCCGGTTCTACACCTTTCCGTTTCTTTGGAGTTCAGGTATTCTATGTTGACCTTATGTGTTCCTTTTGTAATTTAACTTTTTTCACTTCCATATTATAATTCCACTTGCCTTCATCACTAACTAATTTATTTGCAACTGTAGCCTGTCATAGTGGATGAGAATGGTGTTGAAATAGAAGGTGAGTGCAGTGGATATTTGTGTGTTAAAAATTCGTAGCCTAGAGCTTTCAGAATGTTGTTTGGTGACCATGAAAGATATGAAACAACATATTTCAAGCCATTTGCGGGGTACTATTTTAGTGGTGATGGTTGTAGCAGGTTAATGTTTTGGTAGCATTATATTCCAGTTTCCACGATTCTAGTCTAATAATTGCGTAAGCAAGCTTCACGCACCACCAACCACCACCAACCACAAAATCGCACTCAACCAACATTCACCTTTAATCGCAAACCTGCGAAGGAGAAAAAGCTTTATTCCCTCAACCAAATTTATGGAAAAAAAAATCGTGAGTTCTCCATTCAAGCCAGATAAAAAGAAAGAAAACATGACAAATAATAAACTTGTACCTGATATTAGATGTGGGTTAGCTGTTAGCCACGTCAAACAAAAGTTTACGCCGTACATTTTTAAGGATCATTTATAAGAGTTTCAGTACTATGAGGATTAAAAGTCATCAAAATTTTGAATAAGGACTAAAACCAAGATTGCGTGATAGTTAAGAGACTAAAAATATATTTAACCTCAGTTTATTTTAATAGACATACTTTTGTTTGAAAAATAAGGAAGCATTTATTTGTTATCCAGATTGGTTGAGCCGAATTTAATTTTGAGTGAACGGAAGAGAAATTGTTGCATTTTACAAAGACAAAAATTTCCATATAGAGTACTTCACTGAATAAAAAGTTTTTAACCATATTAAATGAAAGTTAGTTATAATAGTTACTCATAAATAAAAATATTGTTTAAATATATATCTTATGTACTCCAATTAATTAAATTTAAAAAGTGTTAATTATAAAATTAGGAACGGAACGTGCAGGATACACGAGAAGGAGAAGACAAAAAATTAGGATTAAATTATAAAACCTATTTGGTTATTCCTGTCATTTCCATATGTCATGGAGGTGCAGATCGAAATTTGGGGGTTCATAAAGAAATCTCCATTTTACTTTGTTAGTCTGATCCAAAGGCCGAGGACCAACAGATTATTTTGGTTTTCTTTAAAAAATAATAATAAATTAAAAAAAATCATATTATTAAATTTAAATCTAAAATTTAGGTATAACTATTTTTAAATAAATATAAATTATAAATACATGTGTTCTTAAAAATAATTTTATTTATTTATTTCAAATATTTTTTTTAATCCATATAGGAGTCAGACGGGGAAAAATTAATTTACTTTAGATTACAATTTTTTTTAGTCTGATCTAATTTGTTTAGAAAATCTTTAATTATTAGGATATTATTGCATGATTTAGTGGCAATTAAGAGAGTAATAGACACGTAGACACGTCTTTTTGGTTTTCATAAAATTAACACCATAAGGTTTTTTAGTTTTTCCACACAAATAAATAAAATAAAAAAAGTACAAATAAAAATGAAGAATGTTACAATTACTATAGAAAAAGATAAAATTATAATTTAAATTTGAAAAGCCAATACAGATATTTATTCTATTTTATGTCTTCATTTAATTACAAGCAGTATTATTTCTTAACCTAAGTCTTCCCACACAATAAAATTAAAGAAAATGTGAACGGATTAACGTATATTATCGCCTTATGTTAAACAAATATGCCAGTAAATATAAGTTGTTGGAAGAATATCTTAAAAATTTATAGAGAAGTAAATAGTGAATTGAAAAAAAAGTATTTAAATTTTTTATTATAGTTAACATATGTTTCTCTTTCAATATTTAATAAAGTGTCTTGTCCATTTTAATTTTTTGGTATATTTGTGGAGAGATAGAAAAATTCTACCTATACATAGAGATTGGGTTGTTTTACTAAATTGTTTGAATTTATTTGTTTTGAATTTACTATACAATGCAAAGTTTGCAATATGTCACATGCAAATAAAAATGGCAAAAAAAATATTTGCGTATGTAGATATCTGTGGATAAAATCTGCGACAGATAGTTGATATATGCAAATATTTACTATTTAAAACCTGTGGATAGTGGATATTTTAATACTCGTTTTTAAACAGGTTGGATACGGATATTATACTATCCATACTCACAAATATCTGCTACTCGCAAAAAATAAAAAATAAAAATTTAAGTTTTATTTTATTAAGTTAAATTTAATTAAAATTAATATTAATTTTATTTTACAAGGTTAAATTTAATTAAAATTGTACTATATGAAATATATCAATCAAAATTAATTGTCATTTATGGACAATTAACATGTATTAATAGTCAGATTACCTTATGCATGCTTTACAAAATATATGGTATTGATTATTGGGTTTCATTGCCTAAAAATATATTGCACTAATAGTTAATCAATGTATAAATATATGATTATCTGACTTAAGAGTCAGAGTGTCTTCTACATATCAACAATCCATCAGAGTGAATGACATTCTTAGGAAGGATTGAAGATCAAAAGAGAATAAAGCAAAGAAAAACATATTTGACTTGAGAGTTCGAGTGTCTTCTACGTGTCAACAACCCATCGGAGTGGATGACATTCTCATGAAGGATTGAAGATCGAAAGAGAACAAAGCAAAGAAAGACGACAGACCCTCAGACCAATTCAACTGAAACAAAAATTAAATTTTAATTTATATTTAATTTAATTTATATTATATTTTATATATTTTTTGTAATTCTATTTAAATTTTATTTTAATAATTTATAAAAATATATTTTTTTTTAAATATTTGCGAGTATCTACGAGTTTTAAAATATCTGCGGATGCTTTTTAAGTAGATATCCGTGCGCGTAACGGATTGAATAAAAAGGTGATTTTTTTTTTGTGAGACCAGGTTACGGGAGACATTATCCATATCCAAACCGACCCGTTCTCATTCCTATATGTAAACATGAATGCGAACTTTGCTGCATTAGGGGCATATAGTCATGGTAATTAACTTTGACATGGGAGAGAAAACAATGACTTAAAAGGAAGTCGGATGGGTAGTTTTAATAATACAACTTTCATAAACTATAAGTGTGATAATAATTTATTTCATAGTTTAATATTTTTATTTCTATATAAGCATAATTATATCTTTTTGTCTCCATTTTAATTAAAAAGTTATAAGTAGGTTTTTATTTTTATTTTTTTCTCAATTAAATCTCAAAATATTAACTCAATATAGTATTCTTATTTAGTATCTTAGAAATGTTAGGTGTAAGTTTATGGCTTTTTCTTTTTTGTTTTTTATTTTGTAATTTTGAAAAATTATATATTTTTTTGTCTATGTGTTAGATCTCGTGATATAACGTATACACTGATAACATTACGTATAATATTGATATCAAGTATCATTATTTTATATTTAATTTATATATTTTGTATATTTAATTTAGTCTTTAGAAGAATGAAATAATATTATCTTCTAAGACCGAATTTATTATTTGTATTATAATAATATTTTTTAAAATTATATTCTAACAATTTTGTTGTGTTATTATTTATTCTTTGTTTTAGGGACTCTTTGACACATTTGTTACATGGATAATTTTACAGACTTTTTTATAAGATTTTTGAGAAAAATAAACATTTTTTTAACTTATACATAATTTAAAAATATTTTTTTAACTAATAAATAATAGAATTATACATATTAACTTAATAAATTTATTTTTTATTTTATTTTTCTTTTTAAAATCATTTCAATAAGTTTTGTCCAAATATACATTTATTAATTTTTGTTTTCATGCATACGTATGATCACGATTATATTATTCCCAAGTCAGTAAAAAAACTAGTTTTTCTTCTAAAATATAATAATTAATTAGATATTTCTCTAACATTTATAATCACTTTGCATAAATATTAATGTTTATTATATTTCTTTGACACAATATACTTTTTTAACATCTAAAACTAATAATTGATATTGAAATATTAATGTTTTCAAAAAGAGAAGATTTATATATATATATATATATATATATATATATATATATATATATATATTTTAAACTTAATAATATAATTAATATTTAAAAATTATTTTTATGATATTTTATACATGTACATATTTATTAAAGTGTACTAGATAGGGGGGTTATTCCCTGTACCTCCCCAATTCTAACCCCCACCCCCCCATTCCATTTTTAAGATTTGTTTTATTAGTTTACTTTTTATATTAATTTTCAGATATTTTAATAATGGAATTTATATGTTTTGATGTATTATTTTTAAATATATTTTTAACGTATAAATGGGAGAGTGAGAGTTGCAGAGAGCGTTTGGAGGAGGAGCGTTTCAAAAGCTTTGGTGGGGGTGGGGGTGGGAATACGAAGGAGAGGAATTTGAGTCTGTGTGTTTTGACTGAGGCAGACTGTAAAAGAGTAGGTTAACTTTAGTAAATAGGTGTAAAACGGTAAAAATAAAAGAAACATAAAGATTAATTTTCTATTTAAAAAAAAATCTAAAAAAATTGGGGGGGTGGGGGTTGGAATTGGGGAGGTGCAGGGAGTAACTCCCACTAGATAGAATTCATGACGAGATCCAGTTTAAGGCCCAATGAGCCCATTTTCTATTCTTCTATCGATCATATATTCGGGCCCAAGTTCCAATTGGCTCTACGCTCTCTGAACAGATTATTTGGTCCAACTTTAACTTGTAGATATTATTATATTGTTAATAAAAAATATAAAAGTATATTACATAGTTTTTTTCCTTCTTTTTGGGTGATCTAACTTATTTAACTTTTCTAAGTTTTATCGTAAGTGCTTGCAAAAATCTTACATTCCTACCGTTGTAAATTCGAAATGCTTCTAAATTTTAAAATGGCATAATTAATTGTATTAAAATAAGATAGATAAGAATTTAACTCATCACCTAATATATTTTGTCACTTCTTACATGGCCATTAGCTTTTTAAATCAGTTATCTCATATATCAAATATTATCATTTCATTTCATAAAGATATAATAAATTTCACTTTTGTCTTCTTTTATTTATCACTACGTTTTTTATTCTATTTAACTATTCATTTTATAAAATTTAATTTTGTATTCCCTTCCTTATTTTCTACCAGAATTTCTTCTATATTTTATATGCATTTTTTTTTTAAATAAAAACATGTTTTGACAAGTTATTCAAAGATATTTTAGTAAAGAAAAATATGAAAGAAAAAATAAAAATGTACTTGAATATAATTTAGAATAATTTATGCATCAATTGAAAATAATTGTTTTAAAAATTATATGAAAGAATTTTTACATATAAAATAATTTTAATATAGGAAGGAATTAATTTTATATTTTTCTTTTTAAAAAATATTTGTAGATAACTTCATGCAAACAAACTTACTTCTATATTTTATATGTTACATTAATTTCTAATTAATTGTGTGAATAAAATAAAGTCTTACATTATAGATAGTGTTTTGAAAAAAAAAAAAACTCTGACTCCATCTATTACATATTGATTGCTTAATAAGTTACTTTGTAATATCCCAAAAATATAATTTTAAACTATATTTAAGAGTTCTTATGTTTATAATATAATAGAACAATTAAAAAAAATAAAGTTAATTTACAGTTATTCCAAAATAATCATAAATTTAAAATTTTAAAGAGAACCTATACAAATACAAATACAAGTACAAACCGAACAGTCATAAAACAATGTATTAAACCGAACAGTACTGCACTAATACAAGATGAATACAAGACTGGACAGTCTTATTCTAACATAAACACTCCTCTTCTTCCAACGCATGCTCCAGAATATCTTCACACTCTGTTCACACCCACAGGGTGATCATTGTAAGGACAAGGATGACTAAACAGAACAACATGACAAGACGGAAATAAGGGTAAGCTAGTGTATTTTAATTAACTATGCAAACATACAATTCAGATAAGCATATAATAAAATCATACATACAGAAATCAACCAAACATGTTATAACCGACCACTTTACATTGATTGTCCGGACTAGTATGAATATGAGTTATGGTCATTCGTGCACTCGTGGGTGGTAACCTAGAAAAACCATCAGTATTACCACAACATGGAAAAACCCTTGAGCTTGCCATACGAGGTTCCCGTTATACCTCACCTTAGGTCAAGGTAATACATACCGCCCAAGCTAGGGCCTCCTGGTATTCCCACCACATGCGCCACCATTCTCTACTTGAGACTCGGTGACTATTAAAATGTCAGGATGAACGCCAATACTAAGCTTCCCCTATTCATACTTTTTACCACAACACCACCAACCACCGAGACATTCCTCCTTGGAATTCTCTTTAATAAATATCACATCATACTTCCACATTTCATCAGAATTATCAAGCCACACTTCATTAACATCATACTTACTCATTCATAATATGTTTAAATAAAATCACACAACTAGTAAAACCACTCCCACCATTGAACAAGACCGAGAAGAAGAGATTACGTAATCTCGGTACAATACCGAAGGGGAGAACACTCCCTATATATGAATATGACTGAATGGTCATTTAAAAAGTAAGACTCATGCATAAGCACAAAACTAACAAGACCGAGAAGAAGAGATTACGTAATCTCGGTACAATACCGAAGGGGAGAACACTCCCTATATATGAATATGACTGAATGGTCATTTAAAAAGTAAGACTCATGCATAAGCACAAAACTAACAAGACCGAGAAGAAGAGATTACGTAATCTCGGTACAATACCGAAGGGGAGAACACTCCCTATATATGAATATGACTGAATGGTCATTTAAAAAGTAAGACTCATGCATAAGCACAGAACTTGAACCTTAGACCAAACACTTCTTGACTTAGATCGAACTCCATGGTTTGGGTCGAACACTATTGGTTTAGGCCAAATAATATTGGCTTAGGTGAACACTATTAGCTTAAACAAAACACTATTGGCTTAGGCCAAACACTCTCATGTCTTAGGTCGAACGCCATTAGAACTGAATACAATTACAAGACTAATTATTACGAAGGGACCGAGTGCTAATACAACACCGAGCACTACTGATACCGAGTGTTGGTCCATGACCGAGCACTTCTAAGGCTGAGTGTCAGTCCATGACCGAGCACTCCTAAGAATGAGTGCTAGTCCATGACCGAGCACTTTTAAGACCGAGTGCTAGTCCATGACCAAGCACTTCTAAGACCGAGTGTTAGTCCATGATCGAGCACTTCTAAGACCGAGTACTATCAAGACAATACATGACCGAGAACTATATTCAATTGAATAATGGAACAAGACCGATCGGTTATTAACTGAGATTCCATAATAGCAGAATTCAGTTAAGATTGAACACCCTAGAAGGCTGAACGATCAATGAAAGACCCTCAGCGAAAACGGCATAATTTTGTAGAATGACTGCAGAATTATGATTAACACCCTATCTTACCAATTTTAGTACATTCCTCAAACTTCCAATCCTCCAAACTTATATCATATACATTCCTACACATGGATTAAGAGAATCTAAGTCTTTCTAACATTATTAAGTGAGTTTCATTCACAGATTTGAGAGTCAATTCTGCAGAATCATGAACTCAACGACCGAGAACCAGATTTGCTAGTATTGGTACAATTCTAAATGTCTTAAGGCTTTTAACAAGTCTCTTAATAACAGACCAAGATTGCTTATACAGACCAACTAATACCGAATACAAATACCCAAATTTCACTATCACACTTCCTTTCAATTTCACTCGGCCACTAACCCAGAATCATGCAGAAACACAATTATCATAAACACAACATAAATATTTCACAGGAAGTACCAAACACCAAATCATTCAATTTCACATACATGTAACATTATCAAACAACGATTTCATACATCAACACCAAGTAATTAAATTAGCTAGCTTCCCTTACCTCTTTGACTGAACTGAACAACGTTTATCTTTTCCAGAAATTGCTTTAACACCAGAAAATCCTAGGAACACCTAAAGTTTTGGTGAAAAGAGTTCAACCAAAGGATTAGAAATGTGATCAGAATTGGGAAAAGAACACTGATGAACACATGCAACCAGAAACTTGGCTTGCATGTGTCTAAAAGTTCAAGAATCTAAGAAGACGAGACTTACCAACTCTAAACGAGATCTTGACCGGTGGAAATTGAAGATCTTAATTCCCAAATTACTTTAGACTGCGGCTGTTTGAGGAAGAGATGAAAGGAGAAGAAGATTTTCTAGAGAGAAGGAGAAGAAAAGAAACTTCAGAAGGTTGGAGAGAATGGAGCATGCAGGGAGAGTGGCTCAAAAATTGAAAACTGAACTTACATACTGCCACTGAAACCTCTCAGCATACACCTATCTCTGTATTTTGAGACATCTGTCGCCACCTTTACACATGTCATTTTCGGGGGTTGAAATACTTCAACCTGATGGGTCGAAAAAATTGTACTATTTAGCTTGATCCACTACGAGTTGGTGCATTACACATGATGGTTCATTTAATTACAAGTTTTTTTTTTCAATTCTAAAAAAATAACAATTTTTTTCTATCAAATCTAAATAAATTTCAATCCAAAATGATGTTAAACTTCATAGACAATTCAAAATAAATAAAAAAAATACAATGCAAAATCATTTTAAACTCCAAATACAATTTAAAAGCAAACATAAAATGCAAAACAAATAAGTATCTAACATTGATCATTTTTATGTCATTTAGTCTTGAATGAATAAACCCGCAATGTTTTTTTCTTTTAAAGCATCTTCTTTATCCATATTCACAATACAATAAAACAAAATGTTAATTATAATATTGAAAGATAAAATAATAATTAGGTGAGTTCGTAAGCCAACCTAACTCACCACATGTTCAACTCGAGTGAATCGAATTCTTAATAAGTTAAAGCTAAAAATTGGTCTATTTCAAAATTTTAACTTTTCTTTTTCAATCCATCCCGTGGATTCCAATCAGTTTTTGCAGTACTAAAAATGTGTAAGTTCTCTTGTAAATGTGAGTATCTAAACTATTTAATACATTATGGAAATACTAAATTATTTATATTTGTGGAAAGTTTTATCTTTTATTAGTTTGTATGCATGCATCTAATCTTTTATAAAATGTAAGAATCAGGTTAATTTCAATTTTCTTTAAAGAAGACATTCAAACAACCAATGGTATTCACCTATATTAACTTTCTGTAATATTAGTCAGTTTTCATCAAACTCGAACCAATTAAACTCATTCTCTCCAATGCTCACTTTTCAGATTCATATAAAGAAGGTATGTAACTAGTTGATGAATGTTTCACTGGAATTTTCCTGTTTGAAAAAAACCTTTAAAAAGTACACATGCTCTTTTGTTTTACTCAAACTATTTTCAACAGATGTTTAACTATGAGACAGTAACCATGCATGCATGTCTGAATCCAACTTTACCTAAAACTATTTTATGGAATACTATTTAGATTTGGTTCACATACAGAACAAGTTAAATAGTAAGCAATGCTGCAATTGAAGTCTCCTATTCATACAGGTAAAAATGACAGGTTATATACATTATTTTCACAGACTATAATTGATCAAAGATGTATCTTTTTAGTCAAATTTCGACTAAAATTAATAATACGTGAATTTGACAGATACTTCACCTTAATTTCACATGTGAAAAAAATCCTGCATAATTCAAACTTTAGTTGCGAAAGCTGAAAAAACAAAGGCAATGTTACAGTTGCGATGACTCTGGCATAGTATCGCTGACTAAGAAATGGCTTGTCAACACCAACTTTGCCTCCAATTCCAACACACTACTACCCATTAGGTTTCCCTTCTTCTTCATCTTCCATATGGATCCAAATTCTCCACCATTTGTTCCATAAAAGGGTGCTGTCACTGTATGATACCACAACGGGAACAACAACTTGCACAAAACCAGGAAAATAATGAACCGTGAGTTTGAAGATAAACGTCGCGTATTTGGGAGATAGGGTATATGTTCTACATTGCCGTTGATAATATAAGATATCTTACTGATAAGGCGAATTCATATCAGAGTATATAAATAAATGTGTTGAAATCAACTAAAAATAAAAGAACTTTATAATACACAAGCAAACGTAAGTCTTACATTAGAAATTGATTAAAATGAACAAACAAATCTAAAAAATTTAACTAAGCATTCAAATATCTTTTTAATCACCATTTGGATAATGATTTTGATTAGATTTTAAACACTCTTTTAACATGTTGTGTATTGGGATAAACTTAAATTTTAGGATAATGAATCTTATTTTATTAGTTTTAGGTCTGGTAATATTTAGTTTAATTTTGATAGATATAAGATAGAGATATGTAGTTTTGATTTTCCATTTATTTAAGAGCAGTATTAAGTATATTTTATTTTGAGTCTATTGATATTTTATTTTCGGTTTTTATTATTTGTATTTGATCCAAGATCCTATTTGCGCCTATTTAAAAGTTGTCAAGGTTTAAAAAAAATAACCACACAAAATTGAAGAGTCCAATTATTTGTGTGGGTCACGTTCTTTTAACAAAGTGATATCATACCTTTATGCTTTGAGTACAAAGAAAAAAAAGGAGAGAGGGGAGGGTCAAACAGTGCTTGAGTTTTTTGTGAGAGAGATGACAAAGGTTGTTAATGGTATAAGTGTGTCACAGTTGACGAGAAAAACCAAGTATGATAATTGATGCCTACAGATGAATGTGTTATTGAGATCCCAAGACATTTGGAATATCATGAAAGACGAGTACGTTGAACCTGATGAGGACGAACATTAGACGGTGGCACATATAATCGTGTTGAAGAAAACATGTGCAATAGATGAGTCAACATTGTATTTTTTCTACATTGCACTAAATGAGTTGGGATTCGAAAAAATGTATAGCGAATGCCGCATCAGCAAAGGAAGCTGAGGAGATATTGTAGGTTGCGTATAAAGGTGACAACCGCATTAGACAAGTCTGAATACAAGCTCTCAGAGGAGAGTTTGAACAATTAAATATGAAACCCAAAAAACATATAACCGAGTACATAACTCGGGCGGAGAAGGTGGTCAACCAATTCGGCAGGAATGGAGAACAAATGCCACATGGCCAGGTTGTGGGAAAAATCTTGAGATCACTCACAAAAGATTTCAAAAGTACCATGTGCACCATTGAAGAATAGAAGGACTTGACAATTCTCATAGTGGATGAACTTGTTGTGTCATTAGAAGCACACGAATAAAGGAGAAGAAGTTGGGATGATCAAGTTAAACCTCTCGATCAAGCACTACAGACACAATTTGACTTGAACAAAACACGAATTACTCAAAGTCGAGGTCTTAGAGGCAGAGGACAAGGAGGTTGAGGACGAGGTGGACGTGGCTGAGGTAATTTTGAGGATGATAGCGAAGAGCAAACCGGTCAACAAAGTTGGCATGACCAAGGACAAGAGAAAGGTCGAAGAGATCGATCAGGAGTTGAGTGCTTTAAGTGTGGCAAGTATGGCTACTATGCAAACGAGTGCAAATGGAGGAAGTGTTACAACTGTGGTAAGGCTGGCCACATTGCAAAGTATTGCAAGGTTTAGACAAAGGAGGAGACAAATCTCCTTACTGAAATGCAAAATAAGAGTGTGGAATCTTATTGATGGCAAAGAGCTCAGATGCAGAGAGTGTGGACATGGAGAGCTTGGTCCCAACAATGGATGAAGTGATCTTGGTAAATGATGCAACAAATGTGGAGAAGGAAAATTTAGAGAAGAAACTAAAAAAAAAAAGATGAAGAAATTCAACGGATAGGGATACTTTTGGATGAAGCTAATTAAATCATGAATAAACAGAGGGTTGAGCTTGAGGAGTTGAAATGGTTGTTGACAAGGAGGAGGAAACTGTCATGTGACTTTATTAGTTTTTATTATTTTTAAAATAAAACTGGTTTATAGAACCAGTCCTTACTGTTCCGCTTTTATTGGTTAGTTAGCATAGAACGTGGTTTTGTTTACCACAAAATATGCAGATACATTTCATTCAGTTTTTCACTCTGTTATTTTCCTGGGCTTATACAAGCCACGCTCAATGCATTAATAAAAACGGAGTGTGTTGTTTCCTTCAAGAGTGAGCATTTTTACTGCATTTAACATCAGGAAATGTTGGAATTGGAGGTAAATTCACGTCCAAGATCCCATCAAGGATATGAACAACCTGACCCATGGTTGGCCGGTGAATCTCATTGTCTGGGATGCACCAGGAAGCAACGGTTGCCATTCGAGTGACCTATCAGAGCTCCAAAAGGGGCCTGATACAGGAGTGAGAGTGTAAGGAGTGGAAACACTGTGAGTGTGAAAGTGCAGACAGTGTTGTGAGAGTGTGAGAAGTGGAAACACTGTGAGTGTGAAAGTGCAGACAGTGAACCAGCCATGTCGTCTGAAAAGTTTGCTCAGCCAGCCATTCCAAAGTTTGATGGCCATTATGATTTTTGGTCCATGACAATGGAGAATTTCCTATGGAGTAAGGAAATGTGGCACCTTATTGAAGAAGGTATTCCAGTCTTTGTACCTGGAACTACATTGACAGAGGCGCAACAGAAGATCATTGAAGAAGCTAAGCTCAAGGACTTGAAAGTCAAGAATTTCTTGTTTCAAGCTATTGACAGAGAAATTCTTGAAACTATTATTAATAAATCAACTTCAAAAGAAATATGGAGCTCCATGCAGACAAAATATCAAGGGTCCACGCGAGTAAAAAGAGCAAACCTTCAAGCACTAAGAAGAGAGTTTGAATTACACACTATGAAAGAAGGAGAATCAGTTGACAACTACATAGGTAGACTTCTCCATGTAGTTACCAAAATGAAATCAAATGGTGAAGAAATGAAAGAGAGCACCATTGTCAGCAAAATACTCAGATCTTTGACATCGAAATTCAACTATGTTGTATGTTCGATAGAAGAGTCAAATGATTTGGATGTTTTAACATTAGATGAACTACACGGCAGTCTTTTGGTGCATGAACAGCGCATGCAAGACTTTCAAATAGAAGAACACATTCTAAAGGTCACACATACAAATGACAGTGGATCTTCTAGGGGCAGGGGCAGCAGAGGTGCATTTAGAGGAGGAGGTCGCAACAGAGCAGGACGTGGAAGAGGTAGACAGTCACTGAATAAATCACTCATTGAGTGCTTTAAATGTCACAGACTGGGTCACTTCCAATATGAGTGTCCAGATTGGGAAAGACGGGCTCATTATGCAGAACTTGATGAAGAAGACGAAGAACTTTTATTAGTGGCATATGAAGAACTTCATCACACCACACATGAGGATGTATGGTTTCTAGATTCTGGCTGCAACAACCATATGACGGGAAGCAAGGAATGGTTTTCTGATTTTGAGGAAGGACTATGTAAAACTGTGAAACTCGGAAATAATACAACAATGAAAGTAGTTGGAAAAGGATGTATCCGAGTAAAAATACATGGTTTTACTCAGGTAATATCAGATGTTTATCTCGTCCCAGAGTTGAAGAATAATTTACTCAGTTTAGGCCAACTTCAAGAGAAGGGTCTATCCATCTTAATCCAGCACGACAACTGTAAGATATTCCATCCAGAGAAGGGTTTGATTATACACTCTAAAATGAAGAGTAATAGAATGTTTTACGTGACAGCATGTGTAGCACCCAAAGAGTCAATGTGTATGCAAACGAATAGCAGTTTCGAACAAGAAACACATCTATGGCACTGTCGTTTTTGTCATCTTAGCTATGGAGGGTTAAACACACTTGCAAGCAAAGAGATGGTCACAGGACTTCCACCACTAAAATTCCAAAACAGAATTTATGAAACATGTCTGATTGGCAAACAGCAAAGGGAGCCAATACCAAAGAAATGCTTATGGAGAGCTTCAAAACAACTTCAGCTCATTCATGCTGACATTTGCGGTCCTATCACACCATCCTCGAATAGCAATAAGAGGTACATATTAACCTTTATTGATGATTTTTCTCGCAAAACTTGGATCTATTTTTTGCAAGAAAAATTTGAGCCTTTGACTATGTTCAAAAGATTCAAAGCAAGTGTTGAAAAGGAAGTCGATATGTGCATCACGTGTCTAAGGACCGATCGAGGAGGTGAATTTACATCAATGGAGTTTGAAGAATTTTGCAAAACTCAAGGAATTTCTAGACAATTAACTGCTGCCTACACGCCTCAGCAAAACGGAGTTGCTGAACGGAAGAACAAGACAATCATGAATGCAGTACGGGCAACACTGAATGGGAAACAAGTTCCTAAAGCGTTTTGGCCTGAAGCAGCTAGATGGTGTGTGAATGTACAAAATAGAAGTCCAACTTCAGCAGTGGAACAGAAAACTCCCGAAGAAGTCTGGTGTGGTGAAAAGTCAAGAGTAGATTATTTTCGAGTCTTTGGTTGTATAGCTCATGCTCACATACCCAATCAAAAGCGAAGCAAGCTCGACGACAAAAGTAAGCGCTGCGTGTTCTTGGGCATTAGTGATGAATCCAAAGCTTACAAATTGTTTGATCCTTTAACAAAGAAAGTCATCATAAGTCGAGATGTCATCTTTGAAGAAGACAAAAGTTGGGACTGGGAAGGATCAAAAGCAAAGTCAAGCACTGATGTTTTGGACTGGGATGAACAGATGTTTGAAGCTAAAAGAGAAGATTCAAGATCTGCACAACAGGAAGGAAATGGGAGTATCATGATCGGAGTATCCTCGAGCGATCCAAATGACAACTCAAATGA
Source organism: Vigna radiata var. radiata (assembly GCF_000741045.1). Lineage (NCBI taxonomy): Eukaryota > Viridiplantae > Streptophyta > Magnoliopsida > Fabales > Fabaceae > Vigna > Vigna radiata. Next base: position 31,237,352 of record NC_028358.1, read on the forward strand.
AACTAATCTTCCACTAGAAGAGGACGTTGATGAACATGCAACACAAGTCCAAGGGAGGGCAACACGACAGAGAAGAGAACCAGTTTGGATGGCAGATTACACCCATTTTTCTGAAGAAGTTGATCTCATGGCATTAATGTTGGCTGAACATGGAGGTGATCCTCATTCCTACAAGGAAGCTTCTCAAAGTATAAAATGGAGAGAAGCAATGAATGCAGAGATCCAAGCAATTGAGAGAAACAAAACATGGGAACTCACTGATGCTCCAACAGGAATCACACCTATTGGGGTCAAATGGGTTTTTAAAACAAAACTCAATGAACATGGGAATATTGAGAAACACAAGGCTCGGTTGGTAGCAAAAGGGTACTCACAGCAGTATGGCATGGATTACACTGAAGCTTTTGCTCCCGTAGCAAGGCTTGATACCGTGCGAGTACTATTAGCCATAGCAACCCAACATAAATGGGAGGTATTTCAACTAGATGTGAAAAGTGCATTTCTTCATGGTGAGCTCAAAGAAGAAGTGTACATACAACAACCCGAAGGTTTTGTTAAGAAAGGCAAAGAAGATAAAGTATATAGATTGAGAAAGGCATTATATGGTCTTAAACAAGCTCCAAGAGCTTGGTACAACAAAATTGAGGCATACTTTGTCAAAGAACAGTTTGAAAAATGTCCCAGTGAGCACACCTTGTTTACCAAGAAAAGTGGAGACAATATCCTAATAGTTAGTCTTTATGTAGATGATTTGATTTATACTGGAAGTGATAGAAGCATGTGTGAACAATTTAAAGGCTCAATGATGCTGGAGTTTGATATGACAGACTTGGGAAGAATGAGATACTTTCTCGGCATAGAAGTAATTCAGAGTGAAGCTGGTTTCTTTATTTGTCAGCGTAGATATGCTCAAACAATATTGGCACGATTCAACATGGCAGATTGCAATTCAGTAAGAAATCCTATTGTTCCTGGGACAAATCTATCAAAAGATGAGGAAGGCACTAGAGTGGATGTCATGCAGTATAGACAAGCAGTAGGTTGCCTCATGTACTTAACTGTAACTCGCCCAGACTTAATGTTTGGAGTAAGTTTGATCAGCAGGTTTATGGCAGATCCAAAAGAGTCACACTGGTCAGCAATAAAACGACTTCTGCGATATGTAAAAGGGACCACAGAGTATGGGATTTTTTATAAAACAAAAACAAGAAACACGAGTCTTATAGCCTATACGGATAGTAAATACGCAAGGGATCTGGATGATCGTAGAAGCACCTCAGGTCTAGTATTGAAGATTGGATCTGAAGCTATATCATGGGCCTCCAAGAAGCAGCCTATTGTCAGCTTATCCACCACAGAAGCAGAATATATTGCTGCAGCTTCTTGTGCTTGCCAATGTATTTGGATAAGAAGAATTCTAAATTAGCTTGGAACAAAAGAACAAGAAGCAACCAACACAATTATACTTTGTGACAACAGCTCTACCATTCAACTGTCTAAGAACCCAGTCTTTCATGGGAAAAGCAAACACATTGCAGTGAGATTCCATTTTCTCAGAGATCTAGTAAGGGATGAAGTTGTGAAGTTAAGTTATTGCAAATCAGAAGATCAAGTTGCAGACATCATGACAAAGCCANTAAAACTTGACAGGTTTGAGAAGCTTCGAGACATGCTTGGAGTAATGAGAGTCGGTGAAATAAGCTAGCTGCATGTGCATCTAGCTTAAGGGAGGGATTGTCACGTGACTTTATTAGTTTTTATTATTTTTAAAATAAAACTGGTTTATAGAACCAGTCCTTACTGTTCCGCTTTTATTGGTTAGTTAGGATAGAACGTGGTTTTGTTTACCACAAAATATGCAGATACATTTCATTCAGTTTTTCACTCTGTTATTTTCCTGGGCTTATATAAGCCACGCTCAATGCATTAATAAAAACGGAGTGTGTTGTTTCCTTCAAGAGTGAGCATTTTTACTGCATTTAACAGAAACATCTAGTGTTCTTAAACTAGATGAAAACAGGGAAGAGGAAGATGAAAATGCTGAGAAGAACCAGAGTGTGAGAAGCTTAAATACTAAGATAGGAAAATATCTAATGAAAAATTTTGTAAGAGATGAAAAAGTCGATCAATATTGCTAAAAGGTCGGCCAAGATTGTTGAAAAGTCGTCTAAAGTCATAAACGAGTTGGTTGATATTAGTGAGAAGTTAGGGAGAACAAAGAACAAGTCATTCAAATCATTAGAGAGGTCAACCAAGATAAAAGACAGGAAGACCATAAGAAAAAAGAAGAACTCAAATATGATTGAAAGAAGCAATGTTGGTGTAGGATGATACACACGGAAAATCAAATAAATAGTGAAAAAATTAAGTTTATGGAGAAGCTTTGTGAAATTTTAGAAGTTTATTAATAATAGAAATAGGTAGTTTTGATTTTTCATTTATTTATAAAGTATTATTTTATTTTATTAATATAAGATAGACAAATTAAATATATTTTATTTTGTAATATTTTATTTTTAATTTTTATTATTTATATTTGGTCTAAGATTTATTTACATCTATATTGTCTAAGATTTAATAAAAATAACAATAAAAAATTGAAGAATCTAATTATTTAATAAAAATAATAATAAAAAATTGAAGAATCTAATTATTTGTATGTATTAGTTTTCTATAGTAAGTATCATATTGAATCAAATAAATACATTTTCTTACGTGTTTGTACCTGCAAACCGAGCTGGAGATGGATTTCCGCCGTCCTCGACCGTATGACCACCTCGTGCTTTGGTTCACCAAAGACTCTTCAAACTTTGAAAGTATGGGTGAAATTATTACACATAACATAATTTAATTGATCCACGGCCAATAAAACCTTTTATTTTAAGAAACGTACCGAAGGAACACCTTTAAGTATTAGAATATTAGAAATGGAAGATCTATGTTGGATTCCAACGAGCTAGATATTTTTCTTTCTTTTGTAAATTCAATTGTTCGTCTTTGAGAAAAGAATAGTGTTCTTGCACTTGTATATTTAGAGAGGTTTTCTTTTCTTACTTTATCTTTTGCTTTAACAGTGAATTAATATTTTTGTTATTATGATGCCTATTATACATAATAAGATGTTTGGTGTGACACTCAAGTCAACATTCTTACGTTACATGCATGAGTTGTTATGATTGAAAATTTAGTTACCACACGATATTGTAAAATTCACATTGAATTGAATACAGAGTTTATACAATAGACAGGACAGGTCGTGAAGAGTTTTTTCAATTTGCTTTCTTTCTTCTCTTTTGTAATGTTTAACAGCAATAGTATGTCTTATTATTGTATTGAGGGTTGAAAGAAGTATAGATTATTTGACTTCATTAAACAATGAACTAAGCACCTCTTAGTAGAGAATTACAGTTTAAGGTGAATAATTAATAAAGTTATAAAAGTAAAAGGAAGACATTAAAAAAAAAAGTTTGACTCTGCTGAGAACCGACACCCAGATGGTGCCAGAATGAACAGTGTCAATCAATCATACAATAAGCACACATGTAGGATAAGAGAGATTTCAAGCACTATCTATTGAAGTGTTTTCACATAATAATATGTTTATGATATCTAGTCCTTAATACCAAATGGTGTCTTGAGCCTCCTGACCTTTATCTGTGTTTCCATTCTCTAGAGTTCCTTCCATCGTCTGTTTCATCAGAGGAGGAGGGTCCCTCAGTGTTGGCTTCACTTGTTTGGCTGCTTTCTTTAGCCTTAACTTTTCCGTTCTTCTTTTCTTCCTCATCAACACTTTTGAAAGTATTCAAATTCACCATTGAATTGCTGTCTTCATCAGCTTTGTACTTGTACCAAGAGGCCCAGTAAAGGTAGTTAAAAAAATTTAGACAGCTTAGGATTGCTAAAAACCAATAGAACAAGTTAAGGTTGTTTTGATTCAAGTCTAAGCCATGCAACCATCCTTGCTTGCTTGGGGTGACCCTTTTGGTTACAGCATTGATGACATCCACAAAGACTGTGCTTAAGAAGTAACCAAGAGACATAGACAAATATGTGAAAGAAGTTGACAGTGATTTCATTGTTTCAGGTGCTTCCCTGTAGAAGAATTCTAGGAGTCCTACAAGAGTGAACATGTCTGCAATTCCAAATATAGCATATTGGAAAGATAACCAAAACAGACTTATTGGCCTTGAAGGATCCTTTATTCCTTGATCCCTTCTTTTCACTTCTACTATACCAGCTACTGCCATTGAAATGAAAGAAAGTACTAACCCAACACCAACTCTTTGAAGTGGAGTAACCCCAGAAGGGTGCTGAGTGATCTTTCGTGCGAATGGCACAAACAAGAATTCATACATGGGAATTAGGATGCACATGAAAAGCAGGGGGATCACTGGAATTGATGGAGCTGGCACAGTAAAAGAACCAAGTTTCAGATTCATCATATTCCCCTGCTGAACTGAGAATGTTTGAAGCTGTGCTAAACAAGTGTTCATTATAATGGTGCTTGCTAATATTGGTAACATTCTTGTCAGGATCTTTACTTCTTCTACTTGCGTCACTGAACACACCTTCCATGCTTGTGGCTCAATGTTTTGTTCAAGAATGCTTGCCCTATCTAGAAACCTGATTCACCATTAAAACAAATATAAAGAAAAAACGTTGTCATCAATCAATTATTGACATGCATGGGGAGTTAGCCATTTAAAAGCAATAAAAAAAGAAAAAGAAGGTTGAAATGAAATCATTGAGAAGGAAATTGCTTTTCATTTTATCAGAGAAGTACTGGGAACTAAGCCAACAGGAAAAACAAAAGAGGTTGATTGCAGATAGTACTGTAGTTTTAAAACTTTTTCACCGAGTTATTGTTGTCAGGAACTTATTTATTTTGTGCGATGTTTACAAGTGGTTCAGATATATTTTCCGTGACCTATTGATCATTCTCTGTATAGCTGCAGCTCCAAGCGTGCAGCAGTGATAGTAGTAGGTAGGCCCAGAGTCCTTGGCACTACCTGCTACGTCGTACATGAAAAGAATCTCAACACGCCAATGTGCTGGACCATGTATTAGTTAATTGTCTCATCGCTCACAGAACATCATTAGGATGTATTACATTACATTACTTTGCAAGCTGTTAACCATGAATTTTGACCATGTACACAAGGAGTTACCTCATTTGGTTGGTATGTGCAATCCTTTCTAATTTAGCACTTTCATAGACCTCATAAAGTTCTTCATGTGACTCTGGCAGTGGTAGCTTCCGGTTTTTGAAAGCCACGAAAATAACCTGCAGCGAAAAAAACAGGTTGGTATGGTGCTTATTGCATATATAGTTTGATTTTGCAGGTTCGGATAAACTTTCTGACAAAACACTCACAGAAGAAGATAATAGAAAGATAAAATAAATTATAAAAGTTGTTGTATAATTGAACTGAAAAATGATTTTTAACTTACTTGAGTAATCCTCAAAATGGGGCTTTGACCAGGAGTTTTGACGCGGTAGAATGGCTTGCCAAGAGCAAGAGCGAGAAAGCCAATGGAGGAAGCAAGTGTTGCTATGGTAAAGCCCCAGTGCCAAGCCTTTTGGGTGCTAACCCAAACAACCCCAGTGACCCCTATAATTGATCCCAAGGTTGAACTGAGCAAAAGCCAATTGAAGAAGCTTGCAAGAGCCTTTGCTTCTCTTGGACTCTTTTCATCAAATTGGTCAGCACCAAATGCAGTCAAGGAACCTCTCACTCCTCCCATGCCCAAAGCCAATAAATACAATGACGTGTAAAACATGACAGCTATGCCACCTTTGACACAGCTCGACTTGCCACAAGAATCTGGGTGTAAATGGTCCAGACCAGCTTGAACTGTGAGCATTACCAAAGCCTGTGGGAAATGACAAACACCAGAAAGAAATAAACTTTATTGTTTTCGAACCACCTTTGTCTCATTGGACACACCATTGGGATTTGAAATTTTCACATAATAACATACTTTAGAGATAATAATATTATTATATTTACCAAAACTTCGAGTGATCCGAAAAACAAACATGTGGTTAGTCTGTTGAAGTATGTGTCCGAGATGAAACCACCAACTAGAGAGAGCAAGAAAGTTGAGCCCAAAAAGGTTGTCAGGGTGTTGGCAGAGTTGGAGAGATCAAAGTGCATCACCCCATAAAAGTATAGAACCAAGCTCGCCATGTTTGCTACAAAACCCATGTTGTCCAATGCTACCAACACTGCATGAACAAGGAAGAAAAAGATGATGATGATGATGATGGTTTGCAAGCTAAGCTTCAGAACATTGAGAAAAACCAAAACCACCGGAGTCTGTGCTTACCAAAGATAAACATGGAAGCCCTGAATCCACCCTTTACCTCTTTGTCTCCCTGCATGAGAAAATCTGAAACTCATCAACAAGAACCCTGAGAAGTAGGTGAGGTAGAAATGAGGTGTTGAATGACTAGTCTTACTTACCATTCTTGAGTTTCAATTCAAAAAATGGAGGTGGTGAACATATAACTGAAAAAGGAAGGTTTTTTGGAAAAAGGTTCAGTTCAGACAAGGATATGTGGTAAAGAGAGAAGTTTAGTTCAATGCCTTAAAACTGTTTGCTTCTGATGTCCTCCATGCTATTTATCATGCTCTCTCTGTTCGCTTTCTCTCTTTCTTTTTCTCTTGGACTCTGTGATTTGCGCACCAGTTTCAAATAAACAAACAAACAAATTACTGCTTCAATTATTATTATTTGAAACAGATGGCCCAGAGATTTATAGGTTTTAATTTCAGGCTGATAATAAAGCTTAATCATGGATGCTAATTCAATCAATGATGTTAATCAGGGCCATCATGTGTGCCCCACAACAAATTCTGGAAAATATGTTATTCTCATTTTTAATTTTCACTATTTATTTTTATCTTCTTTTAAATCAGTTTTTTTATTTTTATACTTTCTAAAATAATACGTTTCCAATTAACACTGGATTTAATGAATTTAGTAACGATAATAAATTCAAATTAATAACAATGGTCAATTGCAATTTTTAACTAATACTAGTCCAATTATTAAACTATTACTTTTATACAAAAGTAATAAAATCATCATTTCGCTATCAATGATTTAATTTATTAAATTTTAATTCAGTATTAATATCTTACATTAAAATTACTTTTATACTTATATTAACTGTAAATGCTATTTTTTTAAAAAATTATTTTAATGTTTACCATTCAAACAACTATTAATTGCTATAACATTTTTTTATCATATTAAAAAGTTAAATTAAATTTTAATAATCTTTAATTGTTTGTTTCTCGTTATGAAAAAATAAACAGGCAAGAAATACAAGCTCATTTTCTAAAGCTGCAATATACAAAAAATGAAAAAAAAAATGCAATTTTCTCTTATGTGCAAAGAAAGTAAGAGAAGTGTGTAAAAATAAAAATAAAACATTAATATAAGTAAATAGTTAAAATAATGAAAAAATAATTTAAACTATAATAATTTATTTGAGTGTATTTTCATTATGAATTATAATTTTTTATCTATTAAAATATTTTTTTTCTCTCATCTCATCAAACTATTCATAAATTTTTGTTTTATTTTTTATTATTTTCTCTTAATCTAAATTATTACACTTTCTCTTGTATTTTTGCTCGAATCTATTCATTTACAGATTCATTTAAATTAAAATAACTTTAGAATGATTTTTAATACTATTTATATACTATTATGTTGTATTAAGACATTTGACCTGTTTTACATATTTATTCATTGAAACATATTTAATTTTTAAAATTTATATTTACATATTTATAGAAAAAAAAATTGCATATAAAATCAACTCATGGGGAGCCGATTCCAACACCATCAATTTAATGGATTGGTTTGATATCGATGGACAGGGAAATGGTATATTAGGATGAATAAATTGAAAATAGTGTATTTAAAGAATATTTTCTTAAATTGAGATAACATATTATATTTGAACTATTTTTCCCTCAATGTATATGATAATTTTTAAATGGATAAAAACGCCTACTATACTTCATCTCCTTTCGTAGACTGTTATGTTCTTTACAGCTGAATCCTGCATATATCACATGCTTTCCCTCTTAATTATATGTCCTCTGGATAATCTTCATAAGGAATAATTAATCATCATTATTAAGTGCTTGTATAACCCTAGACCAGATTTTTAATTTTTTATGATGCTGGGTAGGGGAATGAATGGGATTGAAACTTGTCCTTGGTTTGGCACTAGACAACATTGTCAGAAGGAAAAGGATCCAATACTATCCCTGCTATGGGAAAAACCACAGTTACCCCTACAATTTATGAGAGGAACAATTCGAGATGCCCATTTCTTCAAAATCGACCTTCCATCCTTCAGTGACAAGTGGAACTCGATCATTTTATTTGGGTCACAAAAAATATAGAAAAAACAACATTTTTATGAGAAGAAAGTTGAATGCTTCTTTTTCAAAAATGATGTTAAACAAAAGAAAAATTGCAGGTCGAAGCCGGCCAGATCCCTCGAATTCAAGATACATGCAAAAAAATCCATTTTCCTAAGTCAAATACTGAAACCAAGGTTCACATGATACAGCTCATATGCTGTCCTTCATGTCCCAGGAAGCTCCATTGTTAGGCAAAAGTTCACGAACCTCAGTTTACCTCTCATAGAAACTCAGTTTCGCCTTTCGCTTTGGTGTTTAGTCTAGTTCCAATCACAAAACTCGCTTCTCCTTTGAACTGTCTCTTTCAAAAATAGCAATCTTACTTCTACTATCTCAATCATACTAAACCTTTTTCTGTTTGAAAATCGTTTTCAATTAGAAAGCGCTTTCTTTAATTTTGGTATGTTCCACCATGTTCGATTGGTGAGTTTACTTAGTCCCACCAAATTCCTGAGAAAACAAGGACACCAGAGACCAGTATCAAAGAATTTCCAACTCATGCTGTTGTCCTTTGAGTAGAATGTCAAAACATTCCGTGTGATAAATGTCCCTCATCGTAGAAGTCAATAAGCTGTAGTTGGATTTGGATTGTATATTAATGATTGAAACACTAGATTATTGGTTAAGATACATCTTAAGAATTGAAAATTAAGAACTGCATCTAAACTGCCAGCAAATTCTGAGGGTAGACTTCAAAACTAATAAAGATGGTTGCTCATATCCCACTCCTTAAAAGCGTAGGTAGGACTAGGATCAGATGTAGTCAGAAACAAATTCTCTTTGGTTGAATATATATAGATTTAGTTGAGTTTGAAATTTAAACTTTGATGGAAGATAAAAGTAACATGTTATTGCCGTGGTGGGCGCCAATCAATAGCCACTGGTCCAGTGCTGGGAGAAGTTGGCAATGCAGTTGAAAATTTTGGACCAAACCTATCAATTTTTAGTCTGTATGACAAACACTTTTGCGTGTGTGGCATTCTATGAATGAATATAATAATAGTTTCATAAAGGCTATATAGATGCTTCTGCATCTCATCAAAGACACAGTGTTATGGTCCTGAGTTCATAAATGCTCTTTTTCATAAAGCTTGATTTGTTAACCCCACCCTCCATGCTTTGTGCTTGTCAATGACACACCCCTTCTATCACTTTTTTCTCACAATGGTCCATGACTTTTCCAAAGTGATTGAGCATGTGTTCTCTCAAGTTACACACATCTTCTGTTCTCTTTTTCTTCTACGACTTCCTACTTCTAGACACATACACCGTGTTCCAGTAGTTTTCAACCTTGGCAGTTCCACTATTGTTGTTTCTTGTTGCCCACGACACGCTGCTGCTGCTGCTCTCTCATCATGCTGTGAGTTCGTGCCAGAATCTGTCGCTTCTGAGTCTGCCTACGTATGCGTGTGAGCATCGTTCAATTCAATAGTTGTTTAACAAAACTTCCAAAACGCGACACTGTTAACATTCACAAGAAACGGAACTTCATCAACCAATCTTTAAATTTTTTTATGTTCTGTAGTCACGTTGAAAAAAGAAATTAACCCAAAAAAATAAGAAGGTTGAAGTATAACAGTATAGTAGCTGGCATTGGCGTGTAGTGTGTAGTTTAAGTGCATCATGTGTCACTTCAAATTGATGATTATTTAGTTCGTGTTGTGGAAGTGAAGAGACTTGACCTTTGTGGCATTGGTGTTATTGTAAAGTATAAAATGATGGTGGCGCCTAAGTCTATAACATGCATATGGTTTCTGTCTATGAAACTCCTTCATAATTATTGTCAAGAAACAAAACCTAGGGAAGAAGGTTGGGGCTGGTAACACGTGGAGTCTACTTTTGAAAGAAGAATGATTTTTCTTTTCCGTTTCAGCATTATATTTTTTTAAAAATTTTAAAAAATAATCGAATCATATGTAAAAAGATCATTGTCATTTTATTTTTCACGATACTACAGATTTATTAATAAAGAGGCGGAGAAATCGATTCATTATTCCATTTTAATTCCAATCGATTCAAGAACAAGAAAAAACACTAATGTTAGCTTCCAGTATCTCGATTGAAATATCAATCCATGATATTTTTTGTAAAAATAATATTTTTGCTTATTTCAATGATCTCAATACCGAACACAGAGGTCGGATATTACTAAATATAGGACTAGAAAATTTATAACATATAACTATAAAATTGTGTTAAAATTTTAATCTTCTTTTTTCTCTCTAAATAATAATAAAAAAATTGGTTATAAAAAACAGAGAATGTTAAAATCGTGTGATAGATAACACATTTATATTATTCCTGAAAAACGTATTGACAATAAAAAGAAAAGACTCGAATACTAGGTTCAAAGGTGAGACCATATACTTTTAAAAGATTCTACCGCGTGGAAAACATCGGATATCTGTCTTTAATGAATGAGATTAAATTAACAAAGTATCCCAAACATTTGGATTCCATAAAGAATGACCCAAACCAATATTGGTAAAAAAACTAACAAAAGTGAAGCGTGATGATTGATTAAATCTTCCCTGGAGGGGCGCAATGATCAACAACATCCACTGCCTCCATTAACATAAATGCATATATGGAAGGAGAAATCGATCTTATATTAAATAACTATGGAAGGAAAATTCAAACTTATTCATACGTGTCAAAATTATAATTGTTTAATCAGAAAAAAAAAATGTATTAGAGATTGTTTAATAAGAGAGAAGAGTAACAGCAACGAGTCAATAGGTTGATAAAAAAGTCTAAACAAGTGAAGCAATATAAATATATAAATAAATATGAATAGAAAGAGGAAAAGTCTAAATTAATTACGGGAATTTAATTAGATTATCCGATGTTAAAGAATTAATAATAAGATGAGAATTTATATCTAACTTAATTTTTCTGTTCACATTCTTAGAGTTTTAAGTTGAATCACAATTTTTATCCAAATCCTAAGTTATAAAATAACTCTTAATTATAATTAAAAATATGAAACTGTGATTTGTTTAGTTAGCCCAAAAAAAAATAGAGTGAAGAAAAAATAATAACAATCAAATAACTAAGTAAATATGAAAAAAAAAATCAATTCACTACAAAAAAAATATTAAATTATTCACAAAATTTTATCCAAATATTTTAAATTTTAATTACAGATAAAAATATCTATCGATAATGAATTTGTCAATAAATTATAACTTTTTTTACAAACAAATATATTTGTCAACGATAAATTCGTCGAATAATAGGCAAAATTATAATGTTTATTACTAACAAAAACTTTTGTTGGTAAAATTTATTGGTGATTTAATTTTTTTAAAAGTTATCACTTAATTTCTCAATAATATTTAAAACAAAAATTGTTGCTAAATATGTTGTTAGTTCAATTTTTTTTAATATCCATAACTAAATATTTTAGTAATTGTATTTTTTAAAAATTTGTTGGTAAAATAGATGTTAATCCTCTGAAAAAAATTGATAAAATATTTGTTATAAATTAATTAAAAATGAGTAAGAAAAATAAAAGAAGGAGGAGAGGATGTGGTAACCATGGAATCTAGTGTGATGTTTATGAGTTCTTTTTACACGATTTAGTTTAGAATTATCTTCAGAATGTAAAGAACTAAAAAATAACATTTTAGAAGTAGTAGTAGTTTAAAATTAGTTAGACCTGACTATTTTAATATTAAAATGTTTTAATATAAATAGTTTCGTTATGAAAAAAAATCATTTAAAACATATCGTCTCTCTAAAAACAACTTTTCTAAAGTTTTGTGACTTCTCTTTAAGAGTTTTCATCCTCTATTCATCTTATTGAAGAACTGAGATTGTGTGATTGATCTTTCCAGCAAACTTTTTTATTTGAATCTATCAATTTCTCCATTTGAGTAAGTTAAGTTTTCAACCCTTTTTCCTTAGTCTTTTTTTTTTTTTGTATCGATTGCATGTGGGTTCTACTTAGCTTGCATGAATATTTTGAGTCATTAGTTTGAGTCCTTGTTGATTAGTGATTCTAATTGTGTACCTTGACCATGTTTTTGTTGTTCGTATGAGCAGACAAAGCTTCTTGTGTATTTGGAGTTGTTTTAACCTTTCTATAGCATTTTGGTCATCTGGCAGGTAAGGGAAATTAAACACCTTGTTTTTATGTTTTAAATGTTATGAGAATATGAAATTACATGCCTGGCTTGTCTGAAAATGATGGTTGAATGGTTGAATAATTTGATGCAGTGAATTGGTTTTATGTGGTTTAAAATTGTATAATTGGTGTTAAGTTAAGGGATTGAGAATCTGACAATTTGAGCAAATTTTTATTCATTCTGACACCTAAATTTGTTTTTGAACTGTTAACTGACTCGAGAATACCAATTTTGCTATTTGAATAGGTATTTGGTTCCCCAATTCGTAGTTTTGAAATGTATAGTTTTCTGACACTAAGCACTACTTTCATCGTTAAGCAGCCTAAACGTGAATGGTTTGGCGTTAAGCAGTGGCTCTGTACCGTTGAGCGCTAGTTACCACCACAGGTGAAAATGTGAGAGCGTTGGCATTGAGGACCAAAAACTAGTGCTGAGTACTCCTTATTGCGATGAATTTTGTGTTGAACGTTAGTCTGAGTGTCACTACTGTTTTTTGTGATTTTCTAATTTGGCTCAGAATGGTTTTACACTATTTTCTATAAGTACATAACATGGATTATGATGCTTTGTTGGTTAATAACATAATTGTGAACATGTATAGAGTTTGTTCATGTATGAAATTGTGATGATAAAGAGTTTGTTTTTGTTTATGAATACGATATATATGTTTGACATAATTCCATGAATCTAGTTGAGAGATTTTATGGCAGCGTTCAATAGTGCTATGTATTGATTTAGGTATTCCAAAATGGGAGTTATATTAACACTCTAATAATCATTCAATCTCAAGTAGAGAATAATGAGGTATCTAGTGGGAAAAACAAGAGGTCTTAGTTTATGGACACTAGTTTAGTCCTAGACACCAAAAGGACTAACCTTGTAGGTGGTAGGGTGATAACCCTTTTGTTTATGACCCTTTTATAGCTTTCAAGCGTATATATTTATTAAATTTTTTATGTATGTCATTTTTAAGTTATATAATACACAAAAATTGAATAAAAAGCCTAAGTAAATTATATATATATATAAAGACTTTTCATGGGCTGTTTGGACAGTTAGACAGAATGGGCTGAGAGGCCCAGTACAGAAAAATATCAATTGCTGAAGGAAGGAGTGCGCGGGAAACAGTTTGTTCTCTCTCTCTCTTTCTTTTTCTTCCTCTTCTTCTGTCACACAACACTCTTTCATTTGATTTTTCTGCAAATTTCTGTTTTCATTGGTAGACAACTCAAATGGGTATTAAGGTAGTCACTTTTTCATCATCCTATGTCTCTGTTTTCCTTTCAATTTATGATAGTTAATATTAATTTTGTTAATGCCGATTGTTTTTTAGGGTTTAACTAAGCTTTTGTCGGACAATGCTCCAAAGTCCATGAAGGAGAACAAATTCGAGAGCTACTTTGGTCGCAAGATTGCTGTTGACGCCAGCATGAGCATTTACCAGTTCCTTGTAAGTTCTTTCCTCCTCAACACTTACCTAGTTTCAACTGCCATATTGATGCATTATAATCATGTCTTGGATTTTGGTACAGATTGTCGTTGGAAGAAGCGGAACCGAAATGCTCACTAATGAAGCCGGGGAAGTTACCAGGTATATGCAGTAATAACTTCATATGTTTTCAATTAGACAAGGATAATTGTGATTCGGGGTTTTGGATTCAGTTTCTTCCTTTTGATGATAAATGTGGTTCGCTTTGTGTGATGATGGTGTTGGTTATGTGTCTTGTAGTCATTTGCAAGGGATGTTTTCGCGGACAATTAGACTTCTAGAAGCTGGGATGAAGCCAGTGTACATATCTATGCATTTTAACTTTCTCAAGCTTTTCTTTTCTTGTAACCCTCCGAGGATGATTTTTTTTTTTTTTTGTTTTTTTGCTTTTGTATAGACTGTTTGCTGAATTTTTCTAGTGCTGGCGTGCAGATATGTTTTTGATGGGAAGCCACCAGATTTGAAGAAACAAGAGCTGGCAAAACGGTATTTTTAGTGGATATTTTGTTATTTTTAGAGAGTTATGGTTTTTGTTAGGTGGGGTTTTTATATACTACAGAATTGTAAGTTATAGAAAGTTCCTCAATAATGCTTTTCACACTGAAATTCTGCTAGTTATTCGAAGAGGGCAGATGCTACTGAGGATTTATCAGAAGCCTTAGAGGTATATGTGCAGTTTGTTGTTGTCTTTTCTCTTGGGATCCTTTTGTGACAGTAATTTTTCTTCTCTTAAATCAATATATTCTCATCTGTGGACTGGTTCTTCTTGTCATTTAGAGTGCCAATAAAGAAGACATTGAGAAATTCAGTAAACGGACGGTGAAGGTGGGCCTTTTGTTTCTTATTGGCTTTTATTTGAAAGGTTTTGCACGTCGTAGATAGATAAAGAAGCATGGATGTTGGTACATGGTATTGATGCTATCTCCGTATTCTCGTAGGTGACAAAGCAGCATAATGATGACTGCAAAAGACTTTTAAGACTTATGGGCGTTCCCGTTGTTGAGGTGACATTGCATCACTAAAGTATTCATTGTTCTGTGCATTTTTCCCATCTGATCAAATTTTTGGGTTCTACAGGCACCCTCAGAAGCAGAGGCTCAATGTGCTGCACTTTGCAAAGCTGGAAAGGCAAGCTCACACCTGTTGTGTATCACGTGATTTTTGAACTGGTTTCTTGAAATCTAAAGGGATAATGATATTACTAATGCTTTTAAAACAATAAAGAGACTTTTTGGAAACAAAAAGATTGAATACTGATTAAAATTTTTACCACTTTTTCTTATAAAATCCATTTAAATTTCAGTTATGTTCTTGCTTTCGTGCCTTTTTCTTTGGATAACCATGCCTTCAGATAATTTTATCAACTCATTCCTTCAAACTAATTGGTAGCATTTCCTTTAATATAAACTTTCTATAGAATTTATACTGAACGATTTATACATTATAGGTTTATGCTGTGGCTTCTGAAGACATGGATTCATTAACCTTTGGTGCTCCTAAATTTCTTCGCCATTTAATGGATCCAAGCTCAAAAAAAATTCCAGTGATGGAATTTGAAATTGCAAAGGTCTTTTTAGCTTTCAAGATACTTTGTTTTTTTACTTTCTGACATGCTCACGTTGGCATTTCTTTGGTTTCAGATTTTAGAGGGGCTAAATCTGACCATGGACCAATTTATTGACGTATGCATTCTTTCTGGATGTGATTATTGTGACAGTATTCGAGGTATATTTCAACCCATATTTATTTGTATGATGCCTGGTCTAAGCTTGGTTTTATGATGTTTGAATCAGCTCTACATGCAATGTATATGATATAATTGGTAATGATATGTGCCACAGGAATTGGGGGACAGACAGCTTTGAAACTCATACGTGAACATGGCTCGATTGAAAATATGCTGGAAAACATAAACAAAGAGAGGTTTTTTTTCTTTCTATTGAAAATTACCATCTTTTGCTTATGCAATTTAGTTAGTGTTAGTCGCATGACATAACCTTGTGGAATAAGGTTTACTTGTTTCTCTGTTGTGACAACCAATCTAAAATACTCTTTTTGAATGCTAGGTTCATGATATTTAATTATGATATTGCCTTTTCATCCTTGGAAGTACTTATACAGAGTGCATTGGTTCAGGTACCAAATACCAGATAATTGGCCATATCAGGAGGCCCGACAGCTTTTTAAAGAACCAATGGTCTTAACTGATGAAAAGGAACTTGATATTAAGTGGACTTCTCCAGATGAAGAAGTAAGATATTCCGTTTTAGAACTTCAATATCATTTCAAGTGTATATGAACTCTCATACCGAAATACACTATATCGGTTTGTCTATCTATCTATATATTGTGTTCTTTGGCAATATAATTAAGTTGTATTGTGTTGCCTTACAGGGGTTAATGACATTTCTGGTAAATGAGAATGGCTTCAATAGTGATAGAGTGACTAAGGTATGTAGAGCTCTATATAGTATTATTTTGGATTGCTTTAGTACGATTTCAATTGCCTCTTCAGGAAAATTCAAATGATTTATATATGAATGTAGGCAATAGAAAAGATTAAAGCAGCAAAGAACAAATCATCACAAGGCCGGTAGGTGATTCTTAAGTCTTTGGACATTAATGTTAAACCTTTCTCGTTTCTTCTTGCACCTAACTCCTTATTTTTCTTTGGAAATAAAAGATTGGAATCATTTTTTAAACCCACAGCAAATCCATCAGTACCGATTAAACGCAAGGTATGTATTCATTATGTTATGTCTATCATCTACCAAGATGTGGCCATCCATAATTATTTAAATTTTGCAGAAAACTTGCAAGTTCTTCACCATAACTTTTACGATCAGAATTTTGGTTGGCTCTGATTCGTTAATCTATTTTTCTCCCTAATTTATCTGGCTGAAACTAAATGATGAACTATTGTTTCTTTGCATTATATTCATCATCTTAAGGTTTAATATGGATGATGAAAAAACTCTCCCATTCCATGAAAATGTATCATAAACATAATTTGTGCGAAGAATAGAGTATTAGTTTTTGGAAGTTGAAAGTACAGAGGCCATGTTCGTGTGTCAAATCTGTCACTTTGTTTTCTTGTGAATGAATATCTGCTAAAAAATGTGATGAGAAGCAAAATGTTTATCATATCATCTTCACCCTAAAGTGGATTTGGAGCTCTTCAGCCCCCTTGTTCACGTATGTTTTTCACTGGTAATAAGTCAAAATCATAGAAAAAAACCAAAAGCAGGAATTCTTTCCCCATATTTACTAGAAATCTTAAAATCGACATGCTAGATAATTTTGGCTACAATTAATGACAGGAAATCAAATGCATGCTTAGATCTTTCAAACCAGCAATTGAGCATAAGATGTTCTCTCTGCAAAGTTGTAACTGGTCAAGGCCCATGGGTTTTGGCAACTTGAGCTTGCCAATGTATAATCTGGGTTCCAAGCTCCATACCTTTGTCTAGAGGTGTCTGATTTGGTGCCTGAAGCTGAATATCCCTGGTGAACCTCCAAAGTCATTCTGTGCTTATGCATATCTATCTTTCAGTCCAACATATAAGTGTTAACATGATTACAGTCAGAATGATAAATTATAGCTTTTTACAATGTGTTCTGATATTATAGTGATTCTTCCACAAATTTTGCTTGAGTAGTTTTGAAAACTATGTCAAGCCTTCTCACGATGCTCGAACATGTTTTATTACCAGTATGTAGTTCTCTTACCTTTGATTTGTTGTCTGTGGCTTCACTTTTAAGTCCTTTTGCATGAGGGCTTGTGGATCTTGTCAAATTACTATTATAAACTTGTTTAGGAAGAAAAGTGATAGGGACTGCATAGCTTGTTTTACCTTATTTGAATGTCCGTTATTCTGTGTCATTGTTTAGGAGATATTTCATCTTTTTCTTTTTTGCTGTTTTTTACTATTCTCTCTTTTATGTTTTATTAACTTATTGATTATAAAAGGGCCACCCATTGTATATATTATTAGCTTCTGCCCTAATTGCTATATTTTTATAAAGCCCGACATGAACATTAAAGTTGGATTGGCACAGTAAAAATCAATAGACATTGTACTTGTGGTTGAGTTGGTTATGTGAAATGCTGATTAACATTTTAGGTTGGCTACTTGGCAAAACCCGAGTAATGGGTTGGTCCCCTTCCTTTACACCCTTGATCTGCTTTAGAAGCACCATCTCTAAAAATATATGCCTATAGAAACTGAACAAAACAGAATATTTCTTCCCTGTTAAATAAAGCATTCAATGAAAAATACTGGGAGCAGTCAAATCACCACCCTCGAACAAATTAATGTTTTGCTTTGGAAGGTCCATGCTTTGACAACCTTTTTTGGACAGGAAACACCATCGAATAATGCTAAAGAAACTAACAAAAAGGCCAAGGGTGCTGGTGGTAGGAAGAAGAAATAATTTGCTGTGTCTTGACAAGGTTAGAGTTCTGAATGTCATTCAACTTTTTTCATCGCCTATTTTACTGTCCCTTTTGCGTGCTTTGTGACCGTGCCTCTATATTTTCCTGGTATGTTGCAGTTAGCCTGAAGGAGGATCAATGCGGTACTTCATTTTACAGAGATACTCTCAATCCTCCATTCATAGATGTAATTAACCAGTTTCCTTTCCTGCTGCATTCCATGACTATTTCACTTAATTTTGTCAATTCTGGATATTTGCACGCACCCAGTTGTAGTTACTAGTTACTATATAATTATGTTTATTTTATGAGATGGGTATTTAACTGTATCTACCTTCAATATGTACAAGACTTCATCCAACTGTGGCGCAACTTTTTCAAACATATCTAATGCAATACTGTCAAAATATGGTTGAAACTTAAACATCACTTGGGGCTGGGTATCCAAAACGATGAAGTAGGTAAAAAAGTCGTGGATGAATAATGATGCCACTGTAGCAAAACAATAATTGAGAAAGATGTACTGGGCTTGATCCCAAAATAAGTTAAGTCTTGCTTTAGATACTTTATTTTTATTGCTGACAAATTGGTTTAGATTGCGATTGGCAATTAGTGCAATAACGTAATTGATAAGTCCTTACTTTTCCTATACTGTAGACAACAGATGGAAATATTGTCCAAAAATTATTTATCGAGTTCTACATTTTACATTTTCTGTTACTAAAAAGAGATTAATAGGAATGCTAAGTCATTGAGCAACAATTCCCAATAATCGAGTGTGCCCCTTCGCTCTGTCAACTCTTTCGTTATTATGATTTTTCTTTACTTTTTCTCTGATGAGACATTACTGCCTTTTGAATGTGAAACTGCAGCTAATTTCTAATGAGCTAATGTCCGCGAACGAGTTACTAGGTTGGTATTAATGACAACTAAATCACTAGTTATTTTCCTTTGCAATTAGTATACGAGGTTACTGTCCTGTCATTGCTCTCATTTAATAAACGCATAACGAAAATGCTCTGTTCATCACCATTTAGAGTTTTAACATGTTAGTCAACTTCATGTGCTGAGACGTGTGTGTGCATTTTGGATAAGCTTTTGGTAAGTAATAAAACGAATGGATTGCCAATTTATTAAAAATCTAGTTATATGGATATTGTCTATGTATTAAATTTCAAGGAATGGCAACATCCTCATGAGAACGAAATATGAACTAATGATGCAGAATAAGACAAGAAGTAGTCTCTAACATAGAGTTTAATGTCACGCTCTCAATTAAGAACGTGTCTTTACATTTGTACCACTTATTATTAATAACTTCACCAGGGAACCATTATTTTCTCACATAAGTAATAAATTTGTTATTTGTATTTCCTAATACATTTATAGATAAAATCAATAAACACATTTGAACCTGAAAAGAGTTTACAAATAACCAAAAGCAGGGCCTGAGTATCTGGCGTGTGGGGGCCTTTGTATTTGTTTGCCTTTGGGTTTTGGGTGATCCAATTCGATAAGTTTTCTTTAAGTTTAAGAAAGAACAGGATGTCCCAAAATATGAAGAAATAAATACACATTCTAAGCCTAAGCTTGGATATCTGTCATGCTATAAATATAAGTGTTCATCATCCCAACACTTTCCATTTCCATTTTCCTAACCTTCAAAATTATATTATGGCTAACCACACTATGAAGCTGCTCAACTTGCTTCTTCTCTTAGCCACCACCGTCTCATCAGATCCTGACCTTCTTCAAGACCTCTGTGTTGCTGACCTTGCCTCAGGTACTCCTCCTTTTACACCATTCTATTCATCTTTTACTTTCTCATTCTATTCCTTTAACATTTTATCTGAAAATTTGATTTTTCCCAGCAATTTTACTTCCTATTCAGTTTTACTGACAAAAAAACCCGGTTTGTAAATAAATTTCCAATTTTTTTAAACTTGCAATTAAAAAAATGTCTCGTTCTCCTTTTTTCGGATACCAGAAGTTTTTTCCTCTTTGAATGATTAAATTTAATCCTTTCTCTTCACTCTTGAATTCTTTTTTTCTTTGCTTCGTTTGATTTTCTTTAAACCACGCCTAACTCAACATCACTTACCTACTACTTTAATTTTGCTTTCTCCTGACTCCAGTGTTTAATCATTTTAACTCAAACACATATAGTATTCCCACTCACATCATTAACTTTTATTTGTCTCTTTCCTCTGTTTCTCAACACATCACACGTCAATACTTCCTTTGTTTTTATTCTTTCTAAAAACAACCTTAACCTTGTCCATGATAGCAACATTTTCCAGCATGTTGTCAAAATTTATGTCTAAGTATGATTGTACTATTAATTAAAGAGTGGTTGTGATTGTGACTAAAAAAACAGGTGTGAAAGTGAACGGATTCAGCTGCAAAGAAGCGTCTAAGGTAAATGCTTCAGATTTCTTCTCCAACATATTAGGAAAAGCAGGATCCACCAACAACACCTTTGGGTCAATAGTGACAGGAGCCAATGTTGAGAAAGTCCCAGGATTGAACACACTTGGTGTGTCTCTGTCAAGAATTGACTATGCCCCAAATGGCATAAACCCTCCTCACACTCACCCTCGTGCCACTGAGATTGTCTTTGTGCTTGAAGGCCAACTAGACGTAGGCTTCATAACCACTTCCAATGTCCTCATATCAAAGACCATTAGCAAGGGTGACATATTTGTCTTTCCAAAAGGCTTACTTCACTTCCAACAGAACAATGCTAACGTCCCTGCTGCTGTCATTTCAGCCTTCAACAGCCAACTTCCAGGAACACAGTCCATTGCTACAACCTTGTTTTCTGCCACACCTTCACTTCCCGACCATGTCTTGACCAAGACCTTCCAGGTTGGTACCGGAGTCGTTCAGAAAATCAAGTCCAGGCTTGCACCTAAGAAGTAAAAACTGCTACATTGGTTCGGCTATCTTGTATCTTATTCATTCTTTCTGAAAAATTCAAAACCATTATCGTATAATGTGAAGATAAATTGAAACTGCTTATTCTATAAAGATGATCGAGATAGCTAATAGTTTCTCTTTCTCCATTTTCTTTATCATCTCTAATTTTAATCTTTTGTTACCTTACATTTCGTGGTTGGAACAACTCATAAATTTGTTTAATAGTTTAAATTTGAAAGATATTGCATTTCCGGTTATTAGTGTATAACATAATCTTCTATCTAAAACCTCAAAGTAACAGGTCTATGACTTCTTACGTTTAAATTGTTCCTTTGCTTTAAGCTTTTCTTTCTCCTTTTTCTTTTTCTTTACCTTTACTTATCCATCAGTTAATACGTAACCATATAATAGATAAATGGATACCACAAGAACTGGCCGAGTCTAATGACACCACAGATCATGTTATCCAATGCCACAAACCAAATCTTAAATTAGGCTTTCAATTTCTACAGATAGACTATTTTAATATGTAGAATTTTAGAAATCTTTTATCATTTGTAAAAAGGTTTATTTTAGTATAGGTAATGGTAAAAATTAAAAAAATAAAAAAACTTACTTTACGATGTTAGAGTGATGGAATTTTCAAAATTTCAGAAAAGAAATCATCTAATATTTTAATCTTTATAATCTTGATGAGTGAACCTGCATCCATGAGAGTAAACAAAAAGTCGACTGTTAATCAAGTTAATCTATTTTGTTCCAATTTTTCGGTTTAAATCATTGCCATTTCTGTGGATATATTTAATTCGATTATAGTCCTCCAGAAATTTATGATTTACTTTAGTCGTTGGAAATTTAGTTGTTTTGATAAATCGTTATTACTACTTAGAAGAATGGAAATAGTTATGCTATGATTTTAATCATAAAAATCAATAAAAAAATTATCATACCTAAATATAAATTTAACTATATTTGTAAATTATAAAAAATGATTAAAAATACTTTATCAGGAAATTTTTGGTTGAAAGCCCCATGATTATAGCACAACCATCTTTCATTATTGCGCCTCTTATAACAATAAAGTGGTTTTGGAGTAAAATTCACGGCATTTATACTAATTCCTCAAGTTACGATTCTAGTATTTCAGATTTTAAAATAATTTCTTCTTTCAATTTCTAATTTGTTTATTATGCACTACGCTAAATGAAATTATTTTCTTCTCATATTTTATTAAATTAAACAAAAATTAACAGTGACAACTAAATAACATCAGAAGTGATAAAGGCTACAGCAAACATAATACAGCAATTTGTCACAAAAGAGTAGAAGCATTTTCATAAAGGCTACGGCAATTTGTCACAAGAGAAACAAAGATTTTATCAAATAAATTGCTAGTCAAAATCCACTTACAATTGTTTGCTTACAAACATAATACAGTGCGCTAGTAAACATAATAGTTCCACAAAGTTGTTTTCCCCATTACCAACAATGCTGAGTGTGAAAGTGGATTATGTGCCAAACAGTTTTAAGGTCAAAAATATCACTTGGAACCTGTCTGCTGCCTGCCATCAGGAATTGCATAAAGCACAATGGGTTGTGAGGGGCGAATGAAGGGTACATCACACCTGAAATATCCCTTTCTCTCAAGCTGCAATACATCTCCACGCTGAAGATTTCGCATGTTGGAGTCTCCATACGCTAAAGTCTCCTTTTTGGTACATGGGTTAAGCACGTCAATGAAATCCTCCCCCTCTTCAAGCTGCAGTCAAACAGTAACATGAAATATTCTGTAGGAAATATTGGATACAACTTTTATTGTTTTCATTTTTTCTATACAAACTTAGGAAAACCAAACAACACCTATATTTTTTCTTAATTTATATTTCCTAAATTTTTAGTGATAGAAACAAATGGGCTGAAACAACCTGATGAACACATACCTTTTTCTTTGTAATTAGGTAATCAAACTCCACCAATGTTAGGCTAACTAGTTCATCTATCTCGGGAAGCCAAGTGAGTTTCAATTTGGTGGTCTTCACAGATCCTTCAAGATGCAAAACACCACTCAACCCTGCGATATTTCCATCTTGGTCCTTCTCTATTTCCTTCACTATGGCGTTTCCCCAATCCATCAGTGTTACCTCCTCACCTGCTGATATAGACTCTGCATCAACATGGTCAATCCAGATCCTTTTAGTATAAGTTGTAGCTTTATCTCCTGCAGCTTCATATTTCTTGTGTCGAGGTATGATGCGGACAAATGGTTTCTCAGGACCATCAGTGAGAGTCAACAACACACGTTTGTCTGCAATGACAGCAGTGTGTCTAGGACAGACAGGATCGATAATCTTCTTATTAATAGTCCAGAGCTTGTCCCATTCCATGAGATTGAGATTTTTTGATGCACCCTGCATAGTATCAGAGAAGAGTCATCAATATTCTTACGCATATGACCAATATAAGATTGCACACATAAAAAGGACAGCAATTGATAAACACATTCTACTCATCATTTCTACTTTGAAAGAGAATTTTTTCTTTATTTAGTAAATGAAAGCAAGAACTTCTACTTACTTGCTCAACAATAAACTGTATCAGTGCTTCAATTTTCAAACCTCTTCTCACAATTCCTTGCACAGTAGGAAATCGTGCATCATCCCATCCATCAACTTTCCCATTTTGTACAAACCATAGAAGCTTTCGTTTGCTGAGGAGAGTATAAACCATATTCAACCGGCTGAATTCATAGATAAGAACTTTTCTAAGACCCATGTCCTCTTGAATTCGGTAATACTGAGCATTGCGGTCATGGTATTCACTTGATCGCAGGGCATGTGTGATTCCTTCTCTAGCATCAACATATGGACAAGCAAAATCATAAGTTGGATACACTTTATACTTGGATCCAATTCTATGATGAGGCATTGGATTGCAGCGATAATAAACAGGATCTCGAAGTGATTTGTTTGGGTCCTGCATATCCAACTTGCCCCGGATACAACACTGCAAGCCCCTCTCTGTTCCGGCAATCATTTCCTTCCACAATTTTAAGTTCTCCTCTACACTATTATTCCTGCATTTGGATTCAATGCCATCCATTCTTTCCTTTTGCATTTGTTCACGTGGAGTGTCATCAACATATGCTTTACCCTGGCGAATTAAATTTTCAGCCATTTCCATCAACTCAGGGAAGTAATCTGACGTGTACGTAATTTCTTCATATTTAATACCCAAAGTATCAATATCTTTCAACAGGTTGTCCACAAATTCATTACTTTCTTTAGCAGGATTGGTATCATCAAAACGCACAATAACCTGGCCCTGGTATCTCTCAGCAAAATATTTGTTTAACAGAGCTGCTTTTGAGTGTCCAATATGAAGATAGCCACTTGGTTCGGGCGCAAATCGCAAGCGGACTTTTCCAACTTCAGCATCTGGAAGATCTATTTCTGCTGAAGGTTTGCTTCCTCCTTTCTGGTTCTCAGATACAGCCCCATTCACATTCTTCGCTCTATCAGTGATTACGGACTGGTCTTTTGACTTGTTTGCTGTTGGCTCTCCCAATCCTTTTTTGCCAACATATGCGGAAGTGACTTCATTCAAGGCAGTACCATGTTCTGTCACTATTGAATTGAACCATCGTACAAGATTTGTATATTTCTTTGATTTCCTTAGACTTTCCCATCTCT
The DNA here is from genome assembly GCF_000741045.1 of Vigna radiata var. radiata. Lineage (NCBI taxonomy): Eukaryota > Viridiplantae > Streptophyta > Magnoliopsida > Fabales > Fabaceae > Vigna > Vigna radiata. Next base: position 31,262,464 of record NC_028358.1, read on the forward strand.
TTCCAGAACCTGCAAATAATAGCAAAAATAAAATCTATCTGAATACTGGGTCATAACCTATAGGCTGCCAAGCTAACATGATAAAAATAGAGAAATGGAAGAGATGTATTTTGGCTACACACTGCCACAGCATTATCTAAAATTATTGGCCATAATATAGTTCCTGATTTCAAAAGAACAGCCACATACTAAACCTAGTAGATCCTGATGGTTTGTTGGCATGGATACAGCATAGTAATAACCTCAAAGTGCAATCATAAACACCATGATTTTCGCTTCCATAGGCAGTTTGTGTAAAAGATAGACGTCATTAAAAATCTTTACCTGCAAGGCCAGCCCAGATTGCTATGTCTGCAATTGACAACGAATAACCAACCAAAAATGTACGCTTCTCCAAGTACTCGTCTATATATTTGCATGCATTCTCAAAAGCAGGGCCTGATGAGAGGATAGGAGCATACTCCAGCCATTCATCAATCTGAAAAAGAAAAAGGGAAATGAAGAAATAAGATGATTGTGAGTTCATAACTAGAAGTAAAAGGATTCGCACAAAAGAACTATATGAAAAACAATTCAAGAGAAAAGCAACAGTGTAGTTGTCATGAAACATCTTCAGGGACTCCATGCACTATTTTATTAAGTTACACAAAGAAAATCACCTGGCTAGATTCAAATGCATTTTGTCCATAGAAATTGGGAAGACTGGCAACCCGCCCAATATAACGTAGAAGAGCAAAAGTTCCTTGCAACTTTAGCCTGCAAAGTATATGCACTCGTCAACTACTAATAGATAGTACACAAGGGTGCACTGCTTGTAGGAGAATAGGTGTTAATATCTAGCCATCACATAAACCCTTGTGTTTTCTCTCTTCAATTTAGAGATATTATTAGTACAATACGCACAGGAACCAAATTGAACATTGCCACAATCAATGTAAAACGCTAATCACACGGAAATGAAAGTCATATTAAACTTAAAACCCACATCACACTACATCATAAGCGTACTAAATGATTACCATGGCTCCAAAATTGTCGATTCTACACAAAGTGGGGGCTTAAAAATTAAATTTGAAAAAAAAATTGCCAATCTTCTAGGATTGAAAACGAAATTCAACGCACACAAAAAATACAACGCTTCGGATTCTTTAAATTGAAGCATTTAACCAGTGCAGCTAGTTGTTATTCCGAGAAATAAACATAGTGGGTGTGAAATGTTGAAGACTCCGGATAAATGAACTTTGGGGAGGCGAAAAGTTGAAGAATTTGCAGAAATAAACAAACAGACTGGAGATCGGAAATGTACCCATCGGAGAAGAGAAATGTAGGGGCAGAGTCGGGAGAGAGAGAGGTATCAATCGAGGGAGATATTCCGGCGAGCCTGGCAGCGACGATTACCGGTAACGGCGGAGAAGAAGCAGCGAAAGCAAAGGTTTTGATGTCCATGCTACGCTAGATTAACACTAAATAGACACTACACAGAACTTTGTTGGTTGCTCCTTAATAGGTTCGACTAGGTTAAGGTCTGGATTTTATGTTCACTCTTCACTTCTCCACGTTCCAATTTTGACTTTTTTTTTGTTATTTTTTTCCAACTTGGAGTTTTTGAAGCCGAGCCCATTGAAAAATTGGCCCATTGAAAAAGTTTCATCTCGAGTAAACGCAACATTTCCATTACAGCACCTAGTTTTGGCGATTCTAGTCAAAATATTACAAATTTTCAATGCACCACTGGCCAAACCTTACCTGCTTTCCTTATTATTATTATTATTATTTTTTTTTTGAGTTTTACTGCAAAATATTTAATGCTAAAAAATTGGGGAAAATTTTGAATGATAAGGAAATTAAAGAAATTTAAACAAATAAAAATATTGCCCTATGTTTAGATCACAAGACTAAAATATTTTTATTATAAGATCCCTTAACAACTGTCCTTTTTTCATAAAATTTAAAACCATGCAATTTATTAGTTTATTCTTGTTGCAAGTTCAAGTGAATTTATTTTATGTCCAAAATATTTGAACTGTTTTTTTCCAGTTGTACTGTTGTACAATGTACTCGCTAGATAAAAGAAACAAGACTTAAGAGATAAATAAAACTGTGTTCACAAATATACACATGAGTAAAAAGTAAAGTTAAAAAGCAGGATAGGTTTTAACGTTGTATTCTGCAACAAATGATTCATGTCGATTGCTGTTTTTGCTGAAGGAATAAAGAAAGAAAAACTGGACTGAGAATAGATCAAGAAATGAGAATAAGATTAATAATACATTATCTACAACGTACACGTTACAAGAAGTAGTTAAAGAAACGTGAAACAAATAAAGCGTTACAATGGATGCAATTAATTTCTAGCTCCGTCCTCTTTATGATGTACAAAACAGATTGTGTTGCATCATCTTATTCTTTTCCAAAACTTTAAGCTTTCAAATTATGGGCTGCAGCAAGTTCAGCAGAGAGGATAAAAGCTGATTTGCCTGCTTCCCTTAGATAGCGAACATCTCCATTCATGAGCTTCAGCAGCTTTCTGCTGATCAGTAGGCTCATACCCTCCTCTGATTCTAGTCCATTATTTCCAAACATCTGGTTCAGTAATGCTTCTGGCACCCCACTCCCACCATGTGTTATGCTACATAAATACCATAAGTAAACATTAATTAGCTCTTTATGTGCTAATGCAAACTAAGTTAAGCTGTAAATCATGCATTAGTACATGTCGTACTATTTTCTCCTGCCATTTAAATCACATAAATGCACAGTACTTGAGTACAAATAGCATAAATCAAATTATTAAGCATAGAACAGTTACCTGAGCTCTAACTTAACAAGATGGACCGATTTCCCTAACTGTTCTTTGGTTAGAGAGCCTGCTACAGCAACCTGGCCTCCAGTTGGTGTGAAATTGATGGAAATAAGTAAGAAGTCAGCCAAGACCTGCTGAAGCCTTAGACTATCACCGTATAAAGTTTCCATTACGATTTGTTCTGCAACATCATTGACTATTCGGATACTCTTTCCATTACTTTTCGTCATGACTTGGCTAAGGGAGGCAATCATTACTTCATGCAGAGTAAATTCAGCCATCTCAAGATCCAAGTAACTGTTAAACATAAGGGATAGAAGGTTTATAAAACTGTTAACGAAAGATGCTAAGACAAATAAATGAGGGAAACTGTCTATTTTTTGATAATTTTTCACACACAAATTAATCTAGCACTACAATGAATAGTAAGCATCCATCTTTGACTATGCCTTCTCTAAAAAAAAGCGTATAATTGAATATTCTATACAGGTAACACCATAAAAGAACATGACAAAACTGCATAACGAGAACTATGAGATTAACAAAACATGATAACAAACACCCAACATCAGTTGTGTTATAATAGTACATTTTTTTGGAGTTTATTTGCACGAATGAGGTTAACTTTGTAGTCTTGAGAGTTTCAGTGAGGTTTCAAATTGGAACTTCTTTGCTTTCATAGGAGCTCCACCTAATAAACTCTTCACAACACATAAATCTATATAAGGGAAAAATATAACAATATTCAGATATCATACCCGTCTAAGATGCTGTCAAGATCTGAGTCATCAAGAATTTTGCTAAGTTGCCGCTGGCACTGAGCACTAGTATGCAGAAATTGTTTCTGTTCTGTTCCCAATTCAGTACCCTCCAACATTTTCCGGGAAAATATAATCCCACATAAAGGATTCCTGATCTGCCTTTTCATGTAAGTTAATGCATTCAATCTCTTCAAGGCCGTTTTCTCAGATAGACGCTGAATATGCAATGCTTGCTGGAGTTCCGGGCTAGCTAGCTGTAAGAAGCAGAAGACCCCAGTAACTAGGCCCTCTACGTCCAACTTCTTACTCACAGAAAGTAGGCACTCTACATACTTGCCATTCCGAGCGAAGAAACCGAAAGCAACTTTCTCTGTTTCTGAGCCAGTCATGGCTTTATTAAGTACAATGCCAAAATTAACAAAAGCTTCTTGATTCTTTAGTCGACAACAAGACATTTGGGTGCCAAAAACCTCTCCCAAAAGCATTTTATCCATTACCTCCTCTCGCTTCCATCCAGTTAACTTTGACATAGCTGGATTCCACTCACAACACCAGCCAAATTCATCTGTGCCAAATATAGGGGGGATTAATGGATTGGGGTTCTGTACAATTGCCTTGTAATCACCTTCAATACGGGTGAATTTGTCCATTACATTCTTCTGAGCAGTTATATCATGAGCCACAAAGCAAACACCAACAACATTGTCTCGAAGATCCCTGCTTGCACAAGCGTTTACTACTAGACTAATAGGACCAGAGTCCATCTTGGACCCGAACGTTTTGATCTCAAATTGAACATTCTTCTCTTCTTCACCTAATTAACAGAACAAAGCAACAATTTAAAAATATGCAAAGAAGGTTAAAATAATCTAATCCCATTGTATGGGAGAAATTGCACCAAATCCTCCCACCGAGCCCCAAAAAATATAAAATGAACACAAATCCTAGGGTGTTCCATTTCTTCTCAAGAAACTGTCAACAAGACACATTTCTTCTGAGAATTCTCAATCAATGCAACATTCATGGGTGGCTTTAGGAAACATAATAGACAAAAGACACAAACTAACTCGTCTTTTAAGCTTCTGCTTATTGGCAGGGCTTGAAAAATAAAGAAAAGAAGTGTATATGAAAGCATAAGATGGATAAAGAACATACCTTGTAGTGCCAAGTCAAGCATCTTTTTGACTCTATCAGTTGAAGAATCCTCGACAAGTGTGAGTAAATGCTTTCCGATAGCTTCACCAACTGGAAGGCCTGTCAACTCAGCAACTTTTATGTTCCACCCGTTTACCAGCCCATCGACATCAACTGCCAAAATAGGCACTGTTGCTGTTTCAATCAACCTAACCATCTCGCTTGTAACTGCTTCCAGTTCCTGCATCCCTTCGATCTTCAGATCACTTAGTTTTGTATTAATTGCATTTGTCTGTAAATCTGTACCCTCAGTATCTCTGAATGCATTTCTCAGTATTAACTGTAAGGAATGAATGGCATCCATTTCATAGTCCTTCCACGGCAAGCTCCTTGCCTTCACGACTTGAAGGAAAGCCTTGAATGACGATCTTGGATGCATCCTCCTACCGTCATCTTTTTCTCCAGCTTCATGCTTTGCACCACCCCATCGGATTTCTGCAGCAGTGTGTGACCGAAACCAAAATACCACGTCTTTCGAAGTAATTCTGACAGCTGCCATTCCACACACAACATCACCCAGAGAAAGAGCCGATGGGAAGCCTGCATCAGACAAGCTATCCGTACTCAAGCCAGTGGAATCCATATGGTACTCGGACAGCCACAAAGCTATCTCTCTTACCTGGGATTCACTTGGTGTCACTCCTAATCTCCATAACTTGTTCTTATATAAGAGTGCTGCTCCATCACATTTCACTAGATCCATTATATTAGGGCTCTGTGATACAATGCCAAGGGGTGCATCTCGCATCAGCATATCACACAAGAGTGTCTGTGTGCGCAGGATATTCTTCTCAATAATCTGATATTCTAACTCTATTTCTTTGTTCACATGGATGGCAAATACTTGAGCCAGAAATTCACAAGCATACCTAAGAGGAAAGGGAACGAACCTGGGAGTAGTGTTATGGCAAACTACCAAACCCCAAAGTCTCTTCCTTTTTTGTGGCTGAACAGCATCAGTATCACCATCTTCTTCGTTGTCATTGACTACAACTGCCATGACCAGGGAGGCAATTGAATCCATGTTTGCCATGTATTGAGCATGACAACTATGGGGAGCCCTCAAGGTGGAACCACATAAAGTCAAATCAAATGGGAGTTTTTCATCTTGCAGAACTTTAACGTGTTTTGCATGACAATCAACTATCACACGGACCTTGTTCTTCATAAATAAAAAGCGTGAAGCCTGGGGAATATCTGTGGCTGGATAATGCAAACCCAAATATGGCTCAAGGCCTGGCTTTGTTATCTCAGCAATCACCTCCCCATGGTCATCATCGTGAAATTTATAAGCCATCACCCTGTCATAGCCTGTGAGCTCAAAAACTTCTTGAACCATTGTATCACATAATCTGTCCATGCTTCCACTAGGCAAAGATTGCAACCGGGTAATTGCTTTGGCAGCAAGCTTGTAAGACTGCAAGGCACCAGCTGCAGTCATGGGAACTTCATAAGGCTTGACTGGCTCAAAGTCAATGATCAAGCTGCCAGTAACACGATGAATAATCGCATAAAAGGGCTTCCCAGAGGTCTTGCAATGAACAAGGATCGGGTTAAGAAGTGAAACCTCCCCAAATCCCAGAGCCTTTTGCAATGCAGAAGCACTAGGTGCTGTGAACAAAGTTTTTATGTCAGTGCCAATGCCAAGGGCAGGGTGGTCACCAACACTGGGGACAGCATGACTAACCATGGTCAGCATTTCAGGAGCGTTCTCACTGTATGCAATGACCTTACATGTTTTGTCATCTAAAGCCAACAAGCATCCAAAAGGCTGAATCATCTTTCCTCTCTGTATGTGATGGAGGTAAGCTGTCGTAACTTTATCAGACCTTGGTTGATTGACTCCATCAGCTGTACCAGAGACTCGCACCGAACTGGAGTAATCAAAGGAACTACCAGACTCCTCAAAAGTTGCATGAAGCTTTGCATCTACAGTTGTCTGGGCAAGAACCCTAGCACTATGTCTTGATCTCCCTGAATTGCTGGACGATTGGCTGGGCCTCGAGGAAGACATTTTCACTCCAAACTGCACTGCAAATGTAAATACAGTAAGAGTAAGTTAAATGGAATCATATAACAACCTCAGAAGACAACTTAAATCTAATATGGATTTACTCCAATGCCAATCTCTCTGCTCTTGCTCATGTAACAATTCAACAAGAGAAGAACAAATTTGCAAAACCTTTTCAATATGACAAAGTCTCCAAAGCTTATCGTACCACTAATAACTTATTCTATTACCCAATCACAGAATACCAACAATCCCCACTCCTCTCGTGAATAGATACACATCATTATTGTTCATCTCATCTCTAGAGCCTATGCAAATTATGAACAATAACAACAACCCAATCATCCAACTCCACATGCTTACAGATAGAATAAAACTGGGCACTATTATTCTTAATTGTCAAGAAAATTGATCACGCTGTACGTCAGTACAGAGAACAACTAAGAGCCGACAAAACAATTCCAGTAAAAAAATAACATATTAAGCTGAAAAAACAGACACCCATGACAGACTTTAAAAAGAACAAAGTCAATAGGATAACATATATGGGGGAAGAAAAGACGGGATGACACATAGAAGGAGGAAGAAGGGGAAAGGTAAAAATAAAATCAGGATAATAGAGAGCGGAAGAAAAGGTAAGCGTGGAAGGAAACGAACCTCGAAAGGGAAAGAGTGAGAAGAAGTAAAGGAAGGAAGCAATGAAGATATAACGGAAGTTAAGGGTTAAAATAAAGAAAAAAGGTGTGGGCAACAACACCCATGTCTCCCCTTCCTCTTCCTGGAACTCAACTCCCTCTTCGAACTCACCACAACTGTGACCAGGGACCGCCATGCCATAAAGATATCATTTTTATAGTACCCACTTCCACAACCATGTGAATGTGAATGTGGGAGTTACTGGGGAACGAACTCAGACTGAAATAAATAATAAAAGAAACACTAAACAAAATCATCATTATTCGTTCAACAGTTAAATGCTTCCCATATTTATGAGTGGCCAATAAACAAAGATGAACATCTATTATTTTAGAATAACACTATCAATTTTCCCCTTCTTGTGTTAAAAGGGATAAAACCAGGTGAGTGGGCATAATATTTAAACACTGTAAGAAAGTATATGAACAGTAAGTAAGTAGGTTAGAGTTGCAAACAGAGATTGATAGTTTACCTAAAACAATAAAAAATTTACAGTAAGGAGATTAATAAAAGAAGATTTGAGCATTGAGTTGTGAGAAAAAAGAATTAGATTTGGTTTTACAGGAGACAAAAGTTTAGATTGTGTGTGAGAAAGTGTAGATTTATTAATGATATAAAAAGTAAGGAAAATGTGCAAGTGGGCTTGGCATTGTTATTGGTTCACTAAAACAGACAATAAGGACAGTTGTGGATCATGGATGGGAGGTTTTACTACGCCTGTTGCCCCCTGCTTTCACTTCATCACTTCCTTTCAACACTCACCTTCCATTTCGGAGACCCATCTTACAACTATTTTCATATTTCATATGTTAAATCTGATTCAATATTTTTTAACTGTTATGGGGAGATGCAGTCCAAGTATATGTAATAATGTGAGTGAATGAATGAGCAAATGAAAAGGAGTGCGTAGAGTGAAGGAAAGAATGGTTATTTTTTTATTAATATTTGTGGGGTAATTGGGTGTGATTGGATAGCCGTCCCATACCTTGGGTTTGGAGATGAGAAGAGAATAATAATAGTAAGAACAAGAAAGTGAGTTATGGGTGTCACGTGCAGTCCTCAAAGCTGTGTCATGCTGCAGCTTCTGTGAGAGTGTGTGTAAGACTATAAAGTAAGAAAGACGAAATGAAAAAAGAAAAAAGAATAGATTGAATTCCATGCTATATTCTGGGTTTAACTGGGTGTGGATCATCACAACCATAACTGACGTAAACCAACAAATGAGCCCATGCCGTGTAGCGCTGTAATCTTGCACTGTAGGGTCTGCAAACATTTTTCAGAATCTACTCATTTTCCTACCCTTTAAGGTTTCTTCTTATTTTATTCCTTTTCTTTATAATTATACTATTTTTATTAAATAATTTATTTTCTTCATAAAACAACAAACTGCATGTTCCCAACGGAACGTCCTCGATCTATTTCTTTGACTGATAATGATACTTAGACAACATTTTTTTTGATAATATTTGAACATCATCTATGTTTCATTGTGTGATTGATCCAAAATTATTTCACAATCAATAATAATATTCATAAACATTATCATAACTAATCATACAATAATAAGAAGATGATGTTCAAATGTTATAAAAAAAAGTTATTTAAATATCATTATTCTTCTTTCAGAAAGTAAAATTAATATGTTGATTCAATGAACACATGTTTGAAGGATTGCCATTTATTTTAGGCAACAATCATGGCCTTTGGCCTTCGTCCTGTTGTCTTTAATTATTAGGAGATGATGCTTTGTACATTTAGGATCATTTTTTGTGCGTGGTAAAAACAGATATGTGTTGTTGAGTCAAAGTATAAAAAGAAAAAGTCATTTTTATCTCTAATTTTTTAAAATAAAATAAAATTAAAATATCTATGATGATGGATGTGTGATTTTGGAAATGTAGAAAATAAATTATAACACACGTAATTGTTCGAAAAAATTGAGGTTAAAGAAAAAGTTTAACTTTTTAGTTGTACTTGAATCCTATGAATTTTTGTGTTGGCATGCCAAAGTGGAAATGTTACAAGAAAGGCAACAACAACGCATAACTCTTACCCTTGCATCCCTTTCAAACATTCCAATGGTTTCAATATTTTGATTTTGTGGGACAACAGCAAATTGAACAACCAAACCTTTTATTTTTAGAAAGTCCAACATGATGTTATATAAGTCTGCCAAAAAATCACTAGGTAAATGCATTTTCCTAACTTTATTACTCTTTCTATTTATCATTCCATTCACTAACTTAATATCAAAGTCTCTTTTTGCAAATATATTTTATTTCCACCTCATATTGAACTCTTTCCATTGTTTTCATCATCTGCAATGTTGGGTATATCAAGGAGGAGGTGTTAAAAACAGTGATCCACACAAATAATTTTACTTTTCAATCTATTGTGGATGATTTTTATTAAACATTGACAATGCAAATCTAGCCTTGAACCAAATACAAATAATAAAAACTGACAATAAAATATCAACTCACTTAAAAATAAAATCTACTTATTCTATCATAAAATAATATTCTACCTATATAAACAGAAAATCATAACTATCTATTCTTATTTTATCTCATTCAAATCAAGCTAAATATTACTAGACCCAAAACTAATAAAATAAGATTTAAACAATAAAACTCCAAAATTCAAGTTTATCCCAACATGCAATTGGAGAAGTTCAAATTAGGGTTCATTATATTTTCGTACTACATTTGAAACTAAAATGTTTATTGTGCTGTTTAGATATGATACGATTAAATGAAACAAAAATTCGTTTTCCCATATTTGAAAAAAAAAAAATACGAAGGTAAAGCTGAGTGAAATAAGTAATAGCAGTTTTTATTTCATTTCCATTTTGTCAATTGTTCTTCATCTATTCCAACATAGTTGAGGTAGATAATTAATTAAATTCGAACATTGTTTAAATATTTTTCTCTCAAAAATTAATCAATTCAATCTGCAGTCAACCAGATAAATTGGAGGGCTTTAGATTTTTAAACGCTATTCACTGAACAAGTTACCCAGTTACATACATTTTTTTTTTATGTTCTTCCCATGTTTTTAATCACCTTTTGTGTGTTATTCCATTAATTTCATTTAAGTTAAAAAAAAATGGTTCAGTATAGTTATCATAAGACATTAGCTTATTAAGAAAAATATCATAAAGACTTTTTCAAGATTTATTTTCGCTTAATTTCTTGTTTGTATTATTCTTTTTTTTTTCAAACAGACTATAAATATTAAAAGTATATTCTTTTTAATTTACTATATTCATTTTTTTTGTTGTATATACATTAAATAGATGATAAATAAAAATATATATATTAATGTTGCATCAATTGATTTAAGTTTTACTTTTACTTGTTTATAAATTAATTTTTTATTTTAATTTTATCTTATCAAGTGGCATCAACTAATTGAAATGTATTTCAATTTGATTAATATTATTAATATGACATTTTTTCAAAAAAAGAAGATAAATTACTATTAGAATCAATTGTTAGTCTTGATGACCCCTCAGATAAGTATGTTTCTCTATGATAAGGTGAAGTCTTGACAGACGATTAGTGATAGACAATCAAACAAATCATGAAAAGTGAAGAACAAAACATATTTAGTGATATAACTATGGGTTGTGAAAGAGAACAAGAAATACTCAGTATAAATTATAGTCCTTTGTTTGAGGAGAGCTGGTTAAAATACAAACAAAAGTCCTACATCTAATAAAAGCGAGAAATGGATATAAGTTTATATACATAAAATACTTTCATTGATAAGAAACCTTTTAGAATGATATCAAAAATAAATTCGTAAAAATTCAGTCCAAAACGGATAAAATCATAAAAATCTGTGTGTTGATCATCTTACAAAATAATTAAATAATACATAAAAGAAATTCTTGCCGTGAGGTGAGAAACAAAAGTATACTATTTTTAAGAGGCTAATTTATATGTATTATCAGTGCAAATTATATCATAATATTGTTTCTAGCCAACTTGATTACATCATATTACACTTTTATAAGTTATTATTGTAAATTTTGATAAACGTATTATCCTATATAGTAATTGAATAATAAATGATAATGTATATTGCCAGATTTCTAACTTATTAGACTAAATAATAATAACTTTAGGCACGTGGACTAATATGATTTAATATCAAGTTAATTATACTTTTTCTTTCGATAGTAGAAGGTGCTCATTAGCGATTTATTATTTGTTTAACAATATTGCATGGAGATAATTAGAAAAATTATCACGCTTTTACTCTCAAACTTTTCAGCGTTAAATTATCTTTATCTCTTTTCTGTTTTAAAAATCCATAAACTATTTAAAGAAACAATTTAAAAAAAGTCTGGCTTCAGGCTCATTAATATTTTCTATATTTCTTTCTTCAAATTATCAAACTTAAATATCAGAGTTAAGTAACATAACATATTAAAAGAAATAACAAATAACACACCCATATATAGAACTTTTTTTTTGTTGAATATTCAATTGAATACAATTGTTGGAAAAGAATCATAAATGGAAAATAAAATTAGAGTAGCTAATATAAATTGGTAGAGCTAATAGTATATTAAGCAGGTCAAATTTGTTGTGTGTAATGAATAATTGAGTTTGGTTAGTACAATTATTAATTATAAATTATAGTTTTATTTATTTATTGTATTAAATATAGATGTGTGGCTGGGAGAATAAAACGTTTCCTAGAGTTCAACCTCTTGTGTTTTTTGTTTTTGTTTTTCCTTTCGTCCACCTAACGCAACGTGTGGTCATCCTTTGTTTACAAAAGCATACATTTCTATCCACAAAGCCATGTAGGGTAGAATTTCCCCACTTTGACTAAAAAAATACTTCACTTTTATGGAAATAAAACAACCAACCAAATTTATAATTAAATTCGGAAAACTAAAGTACTCATAACTTGGTTTTTTAACACATTTCTTTATGTATATTTTTTATAATGTTACAAAGCTAAGAGGTAAACTTATTGGGTAGAAACTAAGACTTACAAAAGATACATAATTTTTAATCAACAATACAAAATACGTATTAAAATGTAGTTAACATTTTTCATATATTAACAAATTCTAGAATTAAGTCATTCATTAATGATTAAGCGCTTTCTTTTTCCTTCTAATAATTAATGCACCCGTGTGTAAATAAATTGAGTTTATTATGTAAGACTATTTTTCCTTTGTTCTGAAATTTTTTAAAGATGTTACTCCATTCAAAGAAAATTGTTCGCTCTAAAAGTAAAAGTGGTTATTAAATCTTGACATAATGATAAGGGTGATTTGTAACATTTTATTTTAATATCATACAATTATTAAAAAGATCTCACATATCACGTATTATTTAAGAAAATATATAAATAAGTCTATTATAGTTATTTCATAAAATAATTATAAAATCCAATATATACATATACAAGATCTTATAATATTAAGATATTACATAAAGTCAGAAGCATAGTGTTTTACACAACTGAATAAGACAAGAAATCTAATTGTTTAACTCTCAAGATAGACAAACAGAAAAGAAATGATAAATTAATGTACCAAAAATAATTATATAACAATTTTATACAAATAAGAATATAACATAATAAAATAAGTTAATTTTAAGACTTGTAATCATTCATTTTAGACTTGACCATATGAATACATGTATTTATATCAGATTCTAGAGATCCAACACCTATGAGTGGTAGAACAACTTGCCTACCAATGCTACCACACACCAAGGTTAATCCGTTAAACATCTATGACCAAGAAACAACCATTAGACTAAGGACATCCCGTTACTTTTCACGGCATACCCCACCATTCTCTACTTGAGACTAAATGATTATTAAAAATGTCAGGATAACTCTCAATATGAGTCCCTATATCAATACATACACTATACATAACCAATATAAGAACTTCTTCTTGAAATTCTTCTCATACCATATGTTAATCCGCATTCACAATCATATCATAGTCCATAAGCATTCTCAATTTCAAATAAACACATATTTATATTGTTGAAACCACTTCAAACAAGAAAGGGTTCATTAAACACAAAAAACTGCATAAACTCATCATCATTATCATATCATACTCAAATAAACATTTTACACACTCACAGTCATGTTATTAACTAATCATGGTTTAATTATTTACATAATCACATACATTAAGTACATCATAGGAGGTATAGGTAAACTTAGTTAAAATTCTGATATTTTCTTTTAACCACTAGACTTGCTCACTCAACGAATACATTCTTGCTCAGCCACAAAATTTGTTTGCTCAACTAAAAGTGCCTGACAGCACACTCGCTCAACGAGAATTCACTAGAACTTATAGACTTAAAATTCCCCTAAAAGTCCCCCAACAAGTATATTCTTTCCCAACGACTATCAAGTTAGTGAAGTCTCTGACTTTTACTTCGTCCAACGAGAGCAAGTTTTCCTATTGAGTCTACATAATTTTGTAAAACTAGATTATGCAAATTATGTTATTCCAACCCTGCAAAAGCAGTTTAACACTAACCACAAATGCTCAAAACAACCAAACATCATATTATACATAATTCAGTGACTGAAATCACCTCAAATGACATCTCAATATACAACATATCTTTAATTCAACGTACAATCACACAAATCAATTATTATACAAACATGCAATCAAATATTAAAAGTTGTCTATCAGTTAAAATCAAGGTAATTAGCTTTTATTGCCTTTTAAAGAATCAAACTACTCTAAGAGTGTTAAGACAATTCTAATGACTCTAGGAACTCTATCTGCTTCTTTAAGCCACAAGAATATGATCAAGACAAACTGTTTGTACCACTGATCAAAAGCGAGTCTTATAGAAGACTCAGATGACACATGCAAAGAACCACAATCCACATGCATAGAAAGAACGAAATAGACCAAAGAAAAGAATAGAAACCAACTTACTCTATTTGAAAATCTGATCGGGTGGACTTGAAAATCTTGCCTCAAGATCACTCAGACGATCTCTCATATTCAAACAAGTGAACAAGGAGTGAGAACTTATAGAAAAACAAGTGAAAAAATTCTATAAAAGTGATTTCTAAAAGGATTGTGTGTTTTAAAATTGTGAAATTTCGTTCATAACAAAACTATTTATATTAAAACTTTTTAATTTTAAAATATTCGAGTCTCACTATTTTTAAACCACTACCACTTCTAAAATATTATTTTATTATGAGTTTTTACATTATTTTAGTCAAATTATTTTTTAATGAGAACTATAAATTTTTATTTTTAAAATAAAAAAGTGAATAATATTATAATAAAACTAAAACAAAAATGAAAATAATTTTGGGAGATAAAAAAATACATTTAAGCTAATAAAGATCAATGAATAATTTGATTCTCCAAATAATGATGTCATCTACTTCTAGTTCGTGTTAAATTACAATTTTAAAAGGTTATTTTAATGTAAAGAAATCAATCTTGTGAATTTTAAAAATTTGGTGGAAAATGACATGTCATATAAAATGATTTATGATTAAAATTTCGTAATTGTAAATTTAAAATTTTGAAATAATTTATGAATTCATAAAATTTGAAAAAAAAAATCCCTGAATATTCACAAAAATATTTAAGTTATAAGACGAAAATATAAAAGTTAAGGTTTGGCTAAAAAAATGTAAAACTAATGTATTTTTTCATTGCTAATTAATTATAGTTTTTTGTTTTTCTACAATGTCTTCCATGCATTGAAATCTTGTTTTTTGGTCTAGGGTTAATTGTGAGTTTAATATTATGGTTTTATTATGTGATAATTCTGAAGGTAAAAATTGGTTTATTAGATTAATTAAAAAGTAATGAAAAATAATGGTAATTAAAATATTTATTAAATAATTAATATTAGTATAAATGCTTTTATCGTGTTTCACTAAGAGGAAAAATGGTTTGTGGCAAAAATATAAAGGGTGTAATGTAACGTTTTATTTAAAAGTTACATTAATTTTTTTTTTCAAAATTTAATTATCTTTTCTATTTTCATATGGAGTTTAGAATATAAGCATATATACATTTATGCACATGGTCATGTTGCTATAAAACACATTATTTTTCCTTCCCTAACAGTACTCAGCCAATCATTGTTGAGATACTCCACGTGAAACATCACAATTGAAAAAACATGGTACCGTAAGCTAGTATTATTTACAAAGTATAATACATTTTTAATTCATGCAAACACGCTTTTTTATAAATTCATTTATTAATCAAATTACTTCATCATTCTTAATCAATCAAAATAAAGTCAAATTTTGATTAGCTTTTAGGTTTGAGATTTTTGCTTATTCATATTCTTTTTTTCAAATTTACAAGAATTCTATATAAACTAAGGTTATTCTGTTTTTTCAAGATGATACACATGAAATACATACATATAATATACAAGTTTTTCAGCTTTTACTCTTTGTTTGGGCTCTCCTAGTTTCAACGTTCTTTCGACTAGTCGTTATCGTTGCTATCACCATGAAGGCTTCATTAGCTTTAGTCCTTTTCGCCATCTTCGCTCGCGACTATTCTTTTATGGTTCTTTTCAGATACCACTTATAATATGATATTAGAGCAGGTTTGTTGCTTGCTCTGTCTCTATTGTGCCTACAACTCTTTCAATCCTTGTGCCTAACCCATCTGTCTTTCATTCCTGGAATTATGGAGCACATGGACCAACCCATAAACCCTTCCAGCCCCTTCTACCTACACCTTGGGGAGAATTCATGCCTCACCCTCATTTCTCAAGTTCTAAATGAAACCAACTATGCCTCTTGGAGCAGAAACATGAGAAGAGTCATTCTCTCCAAGAACAAGATAAAATTCATAGATAGGGAATCAAGAAACCCTAAAGAGTTGACTCCCTATTTGATTCTTGGGAGAGGTGTAACATGATGGTTCTATCTTGGATTATCAATACTCTTTCATCACAATTTGTAGAAAGTGTCATTTATATGAAAGATGCTAAAGAACTATGAGAATAACTGAAAGAAAGGTTTTCAAAAGGTGATTACTTCAAAATTTCTGACTTGCTTCAAGACATTCACTCCATCAAACAGGGAAAAAGAAGTGTAAGTCAATTCTTTATTGATTTGAAGATCCTATGAGAAGAATTGAAGTCTCTTAGACTTCTACCTGTAATGTTCCTAGCACTTGTGACTTATCTAAGATTTCTCACAAATACAGAGAAGTGGAACATGTTGTTTGTTTCTTAAAGGGTCTAAATGATTGTTACAATACTGTAAGAACACAAATCTTATTAATGGAACCTCTTCCAAGTATCAATCGTGTCTTCTCCTCATGCAACAAGAAAGGCAAGAAAAACAAGATTCTAGCCTCACTGATTAGAATACTGAAACCAAAGTTCTGGCTAACACAACTTATAAACAAAACCAGTGGAAAACTGAACAGAATTGGAAGCCTCATGGACGTGGCTCTGGATCTCGTGGCCAAGGAAGAGGGAGAGGAAGAAATCCCAACTATGGGAAACAATGCTCTTATTGTCATAAGATGAACCACATTATGGATGAATGCTACTCTAAGCATGATTACCCACCATGGTACAAGAAGAGTGACAACAACAATAAAGAAAAAGGGGGACAAAATGAATGGAACTCTGTCAATGCTTGCTTTGCCTCTGCAGAGACACATTCCACCCAACAAACAAACATTAACTCTACCTTCAACTTTTTCACTCCAAAACAAATGCAACAATTGATAGAAAAATTTGATAATCCTTCCCATGGCATCAGTCAAATGCAAAAATGTACATTTTCTTAGATTATAGACACAAGGGCCACTGATCATGTGATCCATGACAAAAAACACTTTGTCACCCTCCATAAGATCAAACATATATTTGTTAAATTACCAAATAATTCCATTGTCATTTCCCATCATGCAAGAACCATATAATTTTTGAAAGATTTCATTATCTTTGATGTTTTATACATTCCTGTTTTTTCTTTCAACTTAATATTTGTCCAAAGTTTAACTAGGGATATAAACTGCACCCTAACTTTTTCTTCTAAGATGTGTCAAATACAGGACAACTCTACATTGAGGATGATTGGATGTACTAATCTCTACAAGGGCCTCTATTACTTGCAATCATTTCTTATTTTTGAACGAGATTTTATACCCAAGTCTGTTTTCTCTTATGAACATGTAAATATAAACTTGTAGCATTATATACTAGACCACCCTGGACACAAAATTATAGAAGAGATATGCAAAAATTTTCCTTATGTACAAACATTTTCTAATAATGCTTGTGATATGTGTCATTATGCCAAATAACACAAATTGCCCTTTCCTAAAAGTAATTTTCTATCTACTAATTGTTTTGAAATTATACACTGTGATATATGGGGACCTACCTCCACCCCTTCTGTTCATGGACATAAATACTTTCTCACTGTAGTTGATGATTATAGTCGACACACTTGGGCTTTTCTAATGCATAATAAATGTCAGGCTAGAGATTTATTGTAGAATTTTTATTGTAAAGATAAAACTCAGTTTGACAAAATCATTAAAATCATTAGAAGTGACAATGGACCTGAGTTTAATTGTCCTAATTTGTATGATTCTCATGGTATTTAACACCAGAGAATTTGTGTTGAAACTCCTCAACAAAACTCTGTTATGGAGCGTAAACACCAACACATATTCAACATAACTCGTAGCTTACTCTTTCAATCTAACATTTCCAATGCAATTGGTCTTATGTTGTCTCCCATGCCATATACTTGATAAATAGGTTTCCTTCTCCTGTCCTTAATGAAAGAACTCCCTATGATGTGTTATATGATTCCCCTCTGACTTATCTCAACTTAAAAGTCTTTGGTTGCTTATGCTTTGCTATGATGTGTTATAATTGTATGAATATAGTTATTTCTAGGAGAAATAACTATATTGTATAGTGTACTATAGTACATTGGTATAGGGTGTTCCAACATTAGGTCATCTTGATTCTATTAAATTCTCATACTTACATAGTTAATGAGGTTTAAGTGGTGAGAGTCAAATGAAGTTTTTTGTTAGTGAAATTGGTATTAACTATTATTGTAACTCAGAAGACTGAAAGGAACCAGTCTTATTGTAGTGAATTTTGGCATAAGGACTTTGGTGTTGAGATAAGAAAAATGTTATTTATGATTGAATTTATGCAAAGAAAATTTTATGATAGGTGTTAGACTTTTTACAAGAATACTAATACTAGTAGTTTTAATTATGACAAATTTTGAATGAAGACTTGAATGATAAATATTAGAGTTGTTAAAATGGGTCACAACCCGTGAGCCAATCCGGCTCACCACGGGTTCGGACAGGGTTGGGTTTGAAAAAATTGAATTTTTTTTATAAGGGTCAAATTTCAACCTGGCTCATTTAAACCCGGCTCATGCGGGTTGAACCTGTGGTGGGTCAGGTTGGCCCGCCAACCCACCTAACTAATTTTATTTTTTTAATTTATTATTTTATTTATGAAACCTTAAAATATAAAATACTCTCTTCACTCACTGTGTATACCAAAAAAGTAATCTCTGCTCTCATAAATCACTCTCACGGAACTTGATCTCATTTACGGTGTTGTCACTCTCACTTCTTCACTGAAATTCTTCAAGGACCAGGGTTTTTTGTGTTTGTTTTTGGATGACATTTGGATTATATTATATTTTTTATTATTATTTTGAATTGTCTTCAGTTTAACATCATTTTTTGGGAGTGAAATTTGTTTAAATTTGAATATAGAAAGTTTGTAATTTTTTTTATTAAAAAAAACTAATTAAATGGGCTAGTGAGCCAACCCGTTTACCCGTCAACCCGTGGTGAGTCGAGCCGGGTTTAGATTTTTTTGGCTCGCTAATAAATGAGTCAGGTTGGGTTAGCTCACTAAGTGACCAACCCGTGGTAGGCCGGGCCGAGTCGAGCTGGGTTACCCGTTTTGATAGCTCTAATAAATATAGGAACTCAAAACGGAATTATATCATATTAAATGCACAATATCTTTTTTATAATTAAATTTACTCTTCGATTTTATTTTTTTTGAGTTTTGGTTAATGCAATAATTATATAAATATATTATATATGAGTTAGATAGACATGTAACTGATAATGAAAAAGTAATAATAAAAATGTGCAATTTGAATATTATATTATGAATATTAGTGTTGTCAAAACGGATGATTCGGTCCGATCTGGTCCGGCCCGACCCATTACGGGTTGGTCACTTAGTGAGTTAGCTCAACTCGACTCATTTATTAGTGAGTCAGAAAAATTCGAATTTGATTCGACCCATCACGGGTTGGTGGATTAAACGCGTTGGCTCACTAGCTCACTAGTTCACTTAATTACAATTTTTTAAATAAAAAAATACAAACTTTTTGTAATTCAAATCTAAATAAATGTCACTCCGAAAATGATGTTAAACTCAAGACAATTCAAAATAATAAAAAAACGTACAATACAATCCACGTATAATGAGTCAAATGGTATTTTTTAGGGTTTCATAAGATAATAAATTAATAAAATAAAATTAGGTAGGTTGGTGAGCCAACACGGCTCATCCGAGACTCACCATGGGTTCAACCTGGATAAGTTGGGTTTAAATGAGATGGTTGAAAATTGATTTGCATAAAAATAATGTATTTTTTTTTAAATCTAACCCGACTCAAACTCGTGGTAAGTCGAATTATCCAGCGAATTGTAATCCATTTTGAGAATTATGTAAACATATGTGTTTTAAACTAAAGCGGGTGAAATATAAAATGAAATTGTTTGTAATACATTTATTGTTATTTTAGATTGTTGAATTGTCTCCGTTATTAAAAGTTAGAATTGTTGAACTGATGAGCTCATTCAATGTTACACAATCAACATCAAAGTTCGTGAAAATGGTAAGAATAAGTTTTTTATGCAATGTAGTTGCATGTGTCATCAATGGTGGCATCTCTCTCTACCAGAGTGAAAAAAAGTGTTTGATGACCTAAAAGTGAGTAACAAAGAAAAGAATAAAACAACAACAAATACTTACCCTATCTATAGCTAATCAAAGGTGAGTGGATTAAGTTCTCATGAGAAAATAAGAAAGATGAAATAATATTGAACTGAAGAGAGTTTTGCTCAACCTGAAAATAGAGAAGAATTTTGGGAAGTGGTTGCAAGGATTTCTGGTTTAGTTTTATAGAAAAGAACCAAGTTTTACATATTCAAATTCAACATAAATTTAAAATAATTAGTTTGAAATTTTGTAGGTTCAAATCCAACATATTCAAATTCAACATAAATTTAAAATAATTAGTTTGAAATTTTGTAGGTTCAAATCCAAATTGGATTTTAAATCTAAATAGTTATTTTTTTTTCAAAAAAAATATTATGAATATTTATAAATTAATTTTATAACAATTTTTAAACTAATGTTTTTTCTTCTGAAATTAGATTTATATCTAAGATAGTTTAAAATTATTATATATTTTCTAAGAATAGCTTTTTAGAATGATTTAAGTCATGTCACCTTTAAATAAAAAAAATAATTTAAGAGTTTAGTTGAAACACGATTAAGATATGGATTTGAGTCAAAATGGAATCTAAATTTAATTCAAGCCTATCGAATTAAATTCAAATTAATATTTTATTGTAAAAAAACAAGTTAAATTATATAAATATCTATTTTTATTGGTATCTATTTTGTATTTTTATGTTGCTAATAATTATGAAATTAATATTTTTTATCTCTATAATTAATAGTTGATAATGTATATGATGGTAGGAAGGAAATGTTCACCAGCAAAAAATTGTATTTTAATACGACTTCGGTTTTCATAAAAACGTGGTGGTATTTTTGTAATAATAGTAAAATTATATGTTTCAATTCTTTGGAAACCAAAGTAAAAATGGTCTATTGTCTCAGTTATAAGAGCAACCGAATATAATAATTTACAAAATTCACCTACTTTTCTTCAAGTCAAACTTTTCATGTGATGACTTATATGGAAGAGACTTAGTGCCTCAGTTGAGAGATGATCCGAGGCATAAAAACTTGCGTAATTTCAATGTTCCTCAAGTCTTTTCCATTTCTTTGTCTCGCGCGAGAGGGTTTTAGGGGAAAAACATTATGCCGTCTTACTCTTATGTCGCTGCGGAGAGGATAGAGGCGCACAACTCTTGGTCATGGATGGCAACTTAAGAAGTTCGCGATTGAAGCTCATGGTTGTGTTTGCGAGGAAGAAAATAACTCGTTCACATCAATGGAGGTAGGCACCATGAAAAGGATTTGCGATTTTTGAGTTTGGTTTCTGTGCTTTCAGGTTCTCGGTGAAGAATATGAATGATGGAGAGAACATTATTTCTATGATTCTATGTGCTGGTTTGGGTGGAGAAGATTGAATCAAGGAGGTGCAATTTGCTTTTTGGTTGCGTCAATTGAGGAGGACGAACTCGCGAATTACAACGGTGTTATTCTGGGTTCTTTTATGGTTGTCCAGTTGTAGAGTGGAAAGGGAAAGCGTTCTAGGTTCTATCAAATTGGGTTTCTGAAATTGGGAAATCTTGGGTCTCTGTTTTGATCTTGGGTTAGGATTTTGTGCTTCTCTGCAGGCTAGGGCTCGAATTGGAGCTATTGTTTCTCGATTTGGAGAGTAAGCAATGAAGAGCGTCTTAAAAAGCCAAAATCAAGGGCGTTGAAGATGTACAACAATCTAAAGAAAGTGAAGCAACTCATCTCTCTAGGGGGAAGCTGAGTACTTTTCTCAGCTCTCTGTTGGGGAACGCGAAGAAAAGGAGCCCTAGCTAGAGAGTTTTTGAAAGAGTATCACCGAAGTAAAAAAAGGAGCAACTTGATTAATTTTAGGGATTTTCCCAATGTGGTGGAAGATGAAGAAGAAGACGATGACAATAATGATAATGATAGTGCAACGAGTTATTCAAGTTTGGATTTTTTGAGCTCGATCACCTTTCAATGATGGGAAACAATAAGTATCGTGAGGAGCTTCCTATTTACGAGACTACACATGTCAATACCAATCGCGCCATTACTGATGGCCTCATATAATGTAGTTTCTGTCCATTACAATCCTAGTTTCATAATAAACTACACAGATTACATATATATTACAATCATTTTGTTTTCTTCGTTCACCATCATAACTCAAAATCAATGTATCATCATCTTCATGACTGTTTGTCTATGAAAGACGAATTTTGTAATTTGAAGTAGTTATAAACAATAAAACTTGTGAATTAATTTTGTAATTTGGGGTTCGTCTCTTGAATTGAGGGTTCCTTTTTCTTTCTATGGTTGCTCGAGTGATGTGAAGGAGGATGCGAATGGAGGTGGGCGTGTAAAGACTGTTGGTGTCCCATGTATCGCTTCGGTTCAGTACGAACTGATGCTTAAAGTATGAAAAAAAACACGTTACTGTCTCGGTTTTTAAACCGAGGCATAATCGTACTCTCTTTTGCTTTGGTTCATAACCGAGGCAAAAAAGAATACTCTTTTTTATCTCACTTGTATATGTTTGGGTTGGAGAACTGTTTTCTTTAAGAAAAATATCTGTTATCGTTTCTCTTACTGTACTGATGGTTTCTCTAAGAAGTTTTATAACGCATATTTCCGAATATTTTTGTATGTCTAGACAATTATTTCAAAGTTGAAAAATAATTTTAGACTATTATATATAAATTAGGCATAATTTTTATTTCATAAATAAGATTTTAAAATGTTGAGTTAAAATAAATTCACTTATAAGTGAAAATTTAGATATAGAAACTCATAAATCTTTATGGATTTCACATTTGATATTTTCAATGTAAGAAAATATATTTGAAATCTTAATACAACAAAAAGATAATATTAATTTAAAGCATTAAAGTAAATACAAACTTCACCTACTCTGTCACATTGTTAAGGTTGAATCAACCCTATATTTTAGTATATTAATAGATATTTTAGTTTCGGATGGAAATTTGCTATATGGAGGAGGCTTTAAGGAAAAACCCTAAATCAACTTTAATGTTTAACTAATTTAATATATAAAATAAAGAATATATATATATATATATATATGAATGGTGGATTTTGAAAACTGCAGAATTTGTGAATAGAGAGCATCGGTGTCTGTTTGTCTACCACCAGTGTACTTAGCTCAATATCTTACCAACATTTCAAGCACACTCAAAAGTACATATACTTTATTTTTTCATATATATATATATAACGTTCTCATTATATTTTTCTGGAGTAGCTAATTTTTAACAGGGTTAATTTTAAAAAATTAAAATCAAATTTAAAAAAATAATTAAAAAATATTTTTTTAAAAAAATTAAAACCAAAATCACTATAGGAATTAAATCTTTTCACTAAAAACAAATAAATACTCACTGCCACGTAATTTCCAAATCTGGATTTTAATTTTTTAAAATTTTTTATTAAATAAATTATTTAATTTTCTAAATAATTTCAGAATTAAAAAAAAAGTCAAATATGATAATAGCTTCTGCTGATGTTTGTGATTCCATAAATTTCAGATACAATTATGTCAAATACTTGGTTTCTGAATCGGGAATGTGAAAATGGCCTATGCAGATTAATAGACATGAAATATGGGTTGGTTTGATGAAAACGACGTTTAAGAGTAAGTACTATTACTGTTAAGGATCAGAGTAGTATAATATATTAAGAAAAATATTATTAATGTAAAAATTATGTGTATAATTAGTATGATTGTTTCACAAAAGTATATTAAAAAAATAAAATAGTATTGTATTATTTATTACACATTTACTCAGCAGTACTTATGTCAACGTATTTAATATTGACAAATTTAATTAATTTAACTTTAGATTATTATTTGTTGAGGATTGAATTCTCCAATAAATATTGGACCCAGTTTAAATAATTGTTTGAAGAAGCATGAGAAAATTACATAAACAACTTTTATTTATTTAACAAATCTTGGAGAAACTTTAATCTTATATTTGAATAGAGAATTTAAAAAAAATTGAATAAATTGGAATTTCAGTTGATTCTACTTCAAATATTTTATTTTGAAAAAATAGTTCCTGTTTTTAAAATTTTAATTTTTTATTTAGATAGAATATGTTGATTAGTAAGAAATATAAAATCTATTATGATTATTTCATAACTCAAAAACATAAGTTTGGTGCTTTCACGTTCATGATTATTGAAATTATATTTTAGTTAAAATTTACTAAAGACTTTTCAACTTAGATTTAAATTATATAATATAGTGAAAATATATGAGCAGTATTTTCACTTTTTTTTAATGATAATAAAAAATTGATAAAATTATCATTGTTATTATGAAATTAAATATATTTTTTTTAAAAAAAAATTGATCCGAGATTTAGATCTAAATAATTAAATAATCAAATTATTATTATTTTATTTTTTTATTTTTATTCAATGTAAAATTTAAATTTATGCTTAGATTCATTAAATTTATTGTTTATTTTTATTCAATGTGAAGTTTAGAATTATACTTAAATTCGTATCACTAACATCATAAGTCCAAGTAAACTAATAGTTAGGGTTTAATCCTATAATTAGAAATGCTAATGCACAAAATTCTTAGAAAACAATGATAACTTATCATTTTTATTTTTAATGGTTAATTGGATAATAATAACATTTTTAAGAATAATATAAATCATTAAAAGGTGTTGTATCTTGAAAGAACAAAATGATGCATTTATTCTGGAAGAAATAAAGGGCTTCGTGTATAACGAATTATCCACTAAAGCGATGTGGGACATTTCTGTAGTGGTTAATGGGGGCAAACTTCTACACAGAATGTGGAACAATAATTAAACAACACTGTATACCATCTTATCTCAATAAAAGAGAATTTTAAGGCAGATTACCATTCAAATTTCCTCTTTGATCGCGCTGTTCAATTTTCAAACACAAATGTTAAACCAACTTGATGAAAAAAACCACAACAGAATTGACACTGACAGGCAACACTTTTTGCTTTAGGGAACTTCATTTTGAAAATCTGTAGTTGGACTTGGAACACAAAAGTGTAATTAATTATTAGCACCTACTCAAAAGACAATGAATGAAATCTAAACATAACCCCTTGCATGATTTCTATTCAATGCCAGTTTGGTTGGCAGAAAAACTATAATCTATATAAGCTCATTATGATTAAAACATCGTTGTAAAGGAATTAGCATTATTGCATTTGTAGGCAGTCTCAACTTTTTGTGGCCCCTTTCAACAGCTGCAAGCTTTCCAACTAATCTGATTGATTATTCGCGGAAATTTCCTTCATCATTATCATATACATACACTTACAACTCCTGCTAGAATTATATAATTAGAGAAGAGTTAGCACAAAGTATGAGAAACAACTGAGAGATGTCATAAGGTGAGTCAAGGCGTGATCAAGAGGAATAGTTTTGTTAATGTTTGATGTGTAAGAGGGTATGTGAATTGGTTAAGATTGAAATTGGAAGAAAAAATGAGGAGGGCGTGTAGGAAAATATGGCGATCAGTGCCATGCACAAGCAGGAAAAGCTTGCGAACTGAGTCTAGGAAGGATATGGAGGAGATTCTGAGGGCTAAGCTTTCAACTATTAAGGAAGAGCCTGAATTGTGTGAGGAGAGTTTGACATCACCGATGCATGTGCTTATGGCAAAGAAGAAAGGGAAGAAGTCAGTACGTTGTTTAGCAGCCCATGTCAAACTGAAACACTCTTATGTTCTATTCATTACAGGGTTTGCCTCAAAAGGCACCTTTGCTGGTTAGCTTCAATGCTAATCTTAATCTTCTCACTCTGTTCCAATAACAACATATATATAAGTCCTCTTCTTCGCTAAGTCCAGAATGCAAGGTGCCAATATTTCAGTTTATGATGTGATTTTTTGTACTATTTTTAACTCTTTTATGTGTGATGTATGTACAGTTAATTTCCTTCACATAATGTAAAATTACTGAATTTTAAATTTCTATTTCATTTTATTCTAGGAAAACATCATTAGAAAGTTAAAAATGTTTGACTAGTGGATGGAAACAGGGTCACTGCCAAGCATAATAATGCAGAGCAAAAATGTTGATTATGCCAAAAGGAATAAGAAGAAAATGTCACTTCTTTATCAAAAGGGATGACACTTCTACAAGGACATTGTTATGAATCACTTTGATTGGTTAAAAATAGGTTTAATTATATATTTTAGTCTCTAAAATTTGAGATTTCTAAATTAGTCCTTTAACACAATTTAATGAACCAAAGATATTTTTAAACCTTAAATCTTCAAATTTTATTTCATTACGCCACTACTAAATACTTAGTTTCTTCAAGCTCATTGAGGAGTCTTGATGACCGTACACGTGTTCAGATTTGTTGGAGGAAAATCTAACGGTGGGCGGAGAACACCTTTGATTCCTCACCTCATTTCCTCTCCCTCGCGCTATTCTGTTCCTCTGTCTAAGTGCACGACACTTTAAAATGATAAAATAGGTAAAACATTAGTTCTAAAAAAGAAGTTTATATTAATATTATTTATTAAATTAATTATAAAATTATGTTTAAGAAAAAAAAAATTCAAATTTAATTTTTGTATTAATATATGTTTACTAACTTAATGTTTAATGTCTCAATAAGTCCCTATTTTCGTTCAGAATTTTAATTAGGTCTCCTCTTTTTTCGACGTCTCAATTAAGTCTTTATTCTCTTAAAATTGAATCAAATAGAACTTTTCCGTCAAATTGAGATGACGTCGCTAAGAAAGGTAGGTTGATAGTGTAATTTTTTATTACGTGACATTAAAAATATGATTGAATTTTAATTCAAAAATTAAAAAAATACAATTCAATCACGTTTTTAATGCCACGAAATAAAAACTACACTCTGAGTATACCTTCTTAACGGCGTCATCTCAATTTTACGGAAAAATTCTATTTGATTCAATTTTACAAAAATAAGGAGTCAATTGAGACATCGAAAAAGAAATAGATCTATTTGAAATTTTGGGCTAGGGACCTATTGAGACATTAAACCTTAAATTAATTTTAAAATTATGTTTAAGAAAAAAAATTAAAATATTTTTAAGACTAATACACCTCTGCTAAATTAATTATAATTTTACATTTAAAAAAAATCTAATACTTTGTTTTATAATTATTATATCTTTATTAAATTGATTATAACTTTATCATTCAGAATAAAATTTAATTAAATTATTAATTTTTATTGATATTATAACTGATATTTAATGAATTGTTTATAACTTATAAAATAATGTTAAAAATTCTGATTGTTTTAGTCTTACAGAGTTTTTCAAAGCAAGCTAAAGATAATAAAAATTTAAATGTTTCAGCTAAAGATAATATTAAACAAATTAGTCTAATTATATAGTAAAAATAATATTAAATGAAATATTTATGAAAATTAAATAGATAATTTTGTATAAAATGTGGGAAAAAAGTTTTAAATAAAAAATATCATTCTTAAGTTTGTTTTAAGTTTTCAAAACTATTGAATTGTATTTTTGTAATACTCGGTCATTTTTAGGAAGATTTTCAAAACAGTTGAACCATCATTTTATGAGTATTGGGTCACTTCTAAGAAGAAGAAAGAAATGACACTTATTTTTTTTTCCATTCTTATCATTATTATATCAAACGAGTTTAACATTACATATCATATCACTGTGTCCATATACTGATTTGTAGTTTTAGTATATCTAAAAGTATTCTTTGTGAGTGTTGGATCACCTTTTAGAAGAAGAAAGAGATAAAATTTTCTTTTCCAATTTAACAATATACATTATATTATTTCCAATTTATATTTTTAGTATGTTTACTCTATACATGCATTCTATTATCCTTTATTTTTTAAGAGTTTACATTTTATTTTTGTACATATTTTGTCATTTATATTTTTATAAAATTTATTTTTTATATTTCTAAATTGATATTAAATTTCTAAATTTATAAAAAAAAATAAAGATAATTTTATTCAATACTTAGTTATAAATTTAAAAATATTTATTATTTGTCTTTTTATCTAATATAATATATATTTACTAAGATAAAAAAACATACAAATAAACATCAATATAAGCATGTGCACAAATTTAAAACTATTATAATATTAAAACAATGTTGTTTGATCTGAAAACAACTACTTTAGTTATCTGCATTTGCCGCAATACTCATTTACTGTTTCTTATGCAAATAGTCAAATCCCGTTTTTTTTTTTTCAAGGAACTTGACATGCTAACAATATTTTGTTAATAATATATTGATAACGATCACATGCCAGCAAGTTATTGGATCGTTTGAAATAAATTATTTTTCGTTAAAGCTGACTTAAACAAGGATAGTGATTTTTGTTTCCAAAAATACTCATGTTATTTTAATGCTGAAAATTTAATATTGAAGAAAAGTCTTTATTCTCTCTTTACTTTCCATTTTCGTTTTCAATTATTGCGTTTTCTCTTTTTTATCTCTCCAACCTCTATTATTTCTCTCTCATTTTTCTTTTATGAAACAAAAATTATCATTAATGAAGCAATATGACAAGACTACGATGAAGCAATGAAAAATTTCAATGACTTTGAGGCTCCGATGAAGCAATGAAAAATTCTAATGACTTCGATGATCGAGTAAGGTATTTCTTTTTCCTTCATGTTTTCCATTTCTCTTTTTCTTTTTCCGCTTTTACCTTTCCCCTTACACCTTTTACATTTCTCCTTTCCCATTTTGAATGTACCCTTTCTTTTTTCAAGTTTACCCTTTGGTGATTAATTTATTTTTTATGCAATTAAAAAACTCGAAGCTGAAGTTTTAGCTTTGGAGAAGTTGGTTCAAAAGAAGAATAAAGATGACGGTCGTGAAAAGGGCGAAGAAGGTATTGGTGGAAGTATTGGTCCTTATGTATTTCTATCATCACACATAGAGTTTGGTTTCAAAAGTACGCCTGTTCAAGCAACTGACATCAACACTGACTTCGAAGGTAAGGAAAGCATTTACATGGACCAAAACAATATGTACAAGTGCACGAAGGAAGGATGATGCGTATTTTACAAGAGTTGTGCGCTAAGAACTCCCTACACCGAATATTGTCCGAAACAGTAGTGATTTGTGTATTTAATGTTTATTGACAATAGAAGATCATTTTAGATTTTGTAGATGTAAATGAATTGCAAGAATTATTGGTGTAAGACCCATGAAAAATATTTATTTTAATAAATAGTAGTAAATTTTAGCATTATTATATAATTTTAATGAATAGAAAATATAATTAAGGTTATGAAAATTTAAATTTATAATAGAAAATTTTAATAATTTCAGAAGGAGGGGTTTAAATTTTTGAGAACCTATTTTAAAAGGTTTTATTAAAAAAATTGAATAGTAAAAACGAAAAAAATATAAAATAAAATAAAAATAATGAGAGGATAAGAATATCTGAGTTGCATGATTAAGTAAAGATAAGGTTTGCAAGTGGTTTGGCAAGTAGTGATTAAAATATTAATAAAATAATATTAAAATAATAAATAAATAAAAATAATAATAAATAATAATTTGAATAGTAAAATTTTTGGACTATAAATAGCCATGGGAGGGGAGCTTATTATGTACAAAGAGAGGAAGAATCAAGTGAGAAATCTTGAAAAAAGAAACAGAGAAGAAAAGAGTTGGGAAGAAAATTTTAGAAGAGTAGAGGTTCTCAAGGATTTTTGGGAGAACAACTTCTGAGTAGGAAACTAAGTCTGGAGAAAAGGTAAGGGGAGCTAACCTTTCTTAGTTTTTATATTATAAAATATATATATATATATATATATATATATATATATATATATATATATATATATATATATATATATATATATATATATATATATTTTAACTATTTATGTCTTGAAATTTTGTGTAATTACCGTTAATGAAAAACCTATGTGCTTGTTGTATAACTATTTGAATTTCTGTGATAATATTATATGTTGCTGTTTTGAATCTGTGAATAAGAAATTTGTTAATAACACGTTGAGGAACACTTTGGCTAAGGAAAGACCTGGTACTTAAGTTGTCCATTGTGACACACCTCTCTTTCCTGGAAGTCTACTCAATGTGTTTTTAACTGATTCTTATCAAACAGATTATGTGCAGTTAAATTATTCTGTGATATATTCAATTTGTATGATTTTTGGGGATGGATGGACTTTATGATGTTTGTATGAATTATTGAGTGTATATCCTTTTTCTATTACATCTATCTGGAAGGATAAAAAGATGTCTAACCGGCTTTGCTAGATTCAACTTCTTGGTTTCCCAGAACGTTTATATTAAAATTATTTTTTATGGTAACTTACCATTACTTTTTGTGTTGTATGTATTATATTATGTTGGATGTGAAATTTATGTAATTGAGCGTAATGGGAATGTGGTAGAGAGTGGGAAATCCTTACCGAGGACCCATCTTGAGAAGTTGGACAGAGTAGGAAGGATGTAGTTTCAGTGGTTGTAATTATATCCGAAGATCCAATTTGGGAGGACAGAGTAGGATATGATAATTGAGCTAGCAAGTAGGTGCATCCATATCCAAAGATCCACTTTGGGGGATAAAGTAGGATATGATGTACCTGAGTAAAGTACTACTGCAAGCGTAGAACCTATTTAGAGTTCGATATTCATACGATTGTTTGATTGGGTTGAGTTTATGATGATCATGGTGTGTTTATTGTATTATTAAGAGATTTGATTTATAAGTTAGATATTATGTCATTAATTTAAATATATATTATGTTACTTTGTTACAATAGCTCACCCTTGCTTTATCTGTTGTTTGGTGATTACTATTGTGTTGTGTGTTTTCTCTCGGCGATGATCATCCGGTGGGTGTGAGCAGAAAGTGGTGAGATGCCGGTGGAACATGTGCTAGATGGAGGATCAACTAGTGTTTAGCTCTTATGGACGAAATCCCTATTTTAATCGTTTTAAGTTTGGAATATATTAAGTTTAAAAAAATTGAGTGATGGTTTGTATATTGAGGAAAACTTTTATTCCTCGTTTCTATGACTATTCTATCATATCAAGAATGTAATAACTATATTATAGTTTAATACTATAATTATTGGGATGTTACAATTGACAATGTTAATATATATGCAAATATTTCCATTAATCATTCTTATTGAGTAATACATTAGTGATAAATGTCATTTGGACTCTTCTTTATCATCATTGGTGGTTGAAATATTTTGAGTATATAAAGCTAGTGTCCAAAGTGATTTCAATTGATGATTGTGATAATTTGTGCAAATAATTGTTTGACTAATTGATAATCCATCCATTTTTAGACATGGATGAGTGAGTTTTTTCATCAATTTTGGTGTTTAGCACATGAAGAACATTTTAATCCATTGCATTGTGGAGGAAAAAGGCCATATAGATGGTTTGAACTAAGGTAGTTCAAGTCCATGACCATTTTTGTACAAGCCATGCCCTGATAATCAATTACAGGTTCCCCGTAATTGATTACCAAGGGCTGATTATTGGTTTGTACAAAAGTTAAAAGTGACTCCCCAACTGGGAGAACTTGACTCCTTAGGGTCATTTTGGTGTTCCTATGGGTGATTTTTTCCATTTTTTTTTTGAATGGATGACTCATGTTGATGGTGTCAAGTGCCTCAAAACACAGTTTGCCCCACTCAATTGTGGAGGATAAAACTCATATAGGTGTTTGAACCAATGTAGGTGAAGTCCATGACCATTTTTTCTCAACTCATGACTTGGTAATCGATTACTGTAATCGATTACCAGGAGTTGCTTTCTAGTTTGTACAAAAAGTTACACGCGAATCGCTAGCTGAGAGAACTTGACTCCACAAGGTCATTTTTGTGCCCTTATGGCTGATTCTTTTCAATTTTTTTGCATGGATGACTCATGTTGGTCATCATTGATGGTGTCAAGTGCATTAAAACAGAGTTTGCCCAAATCAATTGTGGAGGTACCTGCAAAAGGCACTCCAACGCCTAAGTCAGGCTTGTATTGAAGAGCCTCGGCTCTTGATTGAATATTTAGTGAAGGTTTTTCACTATTTGAGTATTTGAGAATATGAGTTGAATGTGAGTAGAATATGAATGAAGTGTGATTGGAAGATGATTCCAAGTAGAGCCGTCAAAATGGGTCACAACCCGCGAGCCAATCCGGCCCGTCACGGGTTCGGGCCGGGTTGGGTTTGAAAAATACAACCCACTTATATGCGGGTCAGATTTCAACCCG